>NW_022103915.1:93346481-93358949 GCF_000313985.2 Echinops telfairi
CCTGTTCTCTCACAATCCACTGCTGAGAAAGTCGTTGTAATTCTTTCATTTATTATTCCTTCTTCTTTTCAGCTAACATTTGTTGAGTGTGCTCTCTACGTGCCAGGAACTATGCTAGTTAGTTATGTTATGGACGTGATTATGAGCAATGCCAGCCCTCCCAATGCTCACAGCCATGGACCTTTCATTGCCACCTCCTTCCCAAGGAGAATGCAAGCCTATTTCTATGATATCTCACGCTATAGATGCTCATTTGATTGTATTGGTGAGAATAAATGCACTCAAGGCTGTGATCATGCTTTTATTAAATCTTTGAGAAGTATAGATTATAGCAAATATTCACAGCTGCTATTGACTCTTCTTAAGAAAAAAATTTAAATGAATCTATTATTTGCATATCAGACCATCAACTGTGCATTCAGCAGCTCAAACCACCCATCAGACCCACTACCACCACAAGCTACTATTGGCTCTTGAGGGCCTTTCCCCAAAGTTGGAAAGAATTTTATGTTTCCTTACTCATCTGCTCTCTCACCAGGATTTGCCTGCTGGAACTCATTAAGTTGGCCGTCTTTATTGCCATCTTCATTTGTCGGCCCAGGAGCAGACAGGTGCCTTTTCAGTCTTTGCTGTAGGCAGACATCATTCCAGCCAACCCACTGCCATCGAGTTGATTCCAACTCACAGGACACCCTATAGGACAGAGTGAAACCACCCCCCTGGGTTTCCAAAGCTGCCAATCTGTATGGAAGCAGAAAGTGACTAGTGGGTTCAAACGACTGACCTTTCATTTAGCGGACCAACACATACCTCGCTATGCCGCCAGGGTTCCAAGACATCCTGAGGGATTGAAAAAATAAAGTTGAGTCAAGCATGGAGACCACCTGAACCCTTAAAGTCGGTTTAAATACATGCCACATCTTCTTTCCATGGATAATTAATTTGAAATGGGCATTTATTGATCAGCGTTTCATGCCCCAGGAAATATGAAGAATGCACTGCCCATTCCCATTCTCGGATGTGCTATTAAATACTAAGCTTTAAGTTAAGCATTAGGACCTTCCTTATCACTTATCTGATAAGGCAGCACCCTATGGCTAATAGCAATGGAAGAAAAAAATATCTTACCAGCTAGTGAAGTTATTTTGATTTATACCTCTCAAGTGATTGATGAGACTGTGATACATGTATATATATGTGTATATACATATATTCTCCTATTCCCACCCCTCGGGTTTTCTTTTTCAAGAATGTTGGTCATAAAGATGGAGGAAAACAGGACTAGCAATAGAGTGGAAAGACGACAAGACCGTTGGCACTGTTGGAGAAACGTTTGAAAGAATTGATACCAAAGACTGAGGATAGAACCATTGGCCCTATCGGGGTTGGCATGCCTTCAGGTCAGAGGGCCTTTCAATAGTGACTCCCACAGCCATCGTCTGGTGCATTTTCTTGTTAAGTTTGCCTTATTAAGGATAGCTCTGGAGATACTTAATTTTTTCCCAGTGAATGTAGCCCTGTTAGTAGAAGCTAACAATTATTTTGAGTGACACCTGAGAGGCGTTTACTTTCTCCTTCCCTCCTTCCCACCATGTTTGATCTTGGCTTATGACAACAACAAACCAGCATATTGTACGTAGTGCTTCTGTGACCGTCATGGATTGCTCTGTGGGGCTGCAGAGGGGTATCCTCTGGAAAGCCAAATAGGCTTAGAGAAGGCTGTCCCTTGCTGTAAGAAATTAGGATCTTCGTTTCCAAGAGTTCATCGCCTCCTGCTACTTTATTCCCCACCTGAAGCAGCAGTGCTCTGCCGGGGAAGTGATCGTGATGTGACAAGCAGGGATTATGACTGCAGGTGAAGAATGGGCGGCGGGAGCAGATGAGATTTAGAGTGCTAAGATTGTGTTTATATGCAGATGTTAGCAGCAGAGACTAAGACACTAGAAATAAAACATATGATTATATAGGCTGAAGGGAAGTGAAATGGTTGAGTTTTTCGAAAGGCAACTATTTAAAAGCATCTATGTCTAAAGCAGTGGTTCTCAACCTTCTTAATGTTGCGACCCTTTAATACAGTTCCTCATATTGTGGTGACCCCCAACCATAAAACTATTTTTGTTGCTACTTCCTAACTGTAATTTTGCTACTGTTATGAATCGGGCAACCCCTGTGAAAGGGTCATTCAGCCCCCAAAGGGGTTGCGACCCACAGGTTGAGAACCCCTGATCTAAAGGTTAAAAATAAGACACTGTTTTCAGGGTAATGGGAGAATGAAATTCAGGGTGTGGGGTCTGGAGAATAGGGTCTCTTCTCTCCTTACCAGAGAAATTATCAAAGCAATGGATTATCCGACTCTCAGTCTCCCTGAGTGAATGTTGTGTGCACCTCTCCCTGTGGCCAAGAAAGAAAGAGCTGTATGGCTTGTGTGTGGTTGAAAGCAGACATGTTCTTTGGAACTTTGAAGAAAGGTTATCCTGTCTGCTTATTATGATAGTCTTCTTGTTCCACTTGCCATTCACCAGGTTAGATCATTCATGTTTGCTGATTGTCTGCTTTCCTGGCCAATGATGCTATATTGGAACTCTTGATTGTAAGTGGCAGAAATTCAATTCAAACTATATCACACACATACTAAACAGGAGGATGTATTGGTTCAGATATATTCCTGGGAAGTAAAAGAGAGTGACAGAGAGAGAGAGCGACCTTTTATGCATATATAGAATCTGAAGATAAAAAACAATGGTCCCAGTATCTCACCCTTTATTCCCTTCTTCTATTCAACTTTCCTGGACCTCGGCTTCTTTCTTAGGGAGGAAAGCCCTACCGTGTACTTAATTTTCTGCCGGGAAAGCTATATTTGAGGGGGTATCCCCCTCCCCCAAATGGAAATTTTTTTAAAAGCTATATATTTCAATATTTTTACAAAACAACTTTATCACCTTCAAAACACTCTCTATTACACTTAATACATTTGTCAAATTTGTGATTCCATTCTGGGAAACATTTCAAACGTATCTGTTTGGATGGCTGACAGCACTTCCCTTGTTTTTTTCTTTCACCTCTTCTAAGTTACCAAATCGCTGTCCTTTCATGTCCCTCTTCATTCATAGACACAAAAAAGAAGTTGCACAGAGCAAGGTCAGGTGAGTAAGGTGGCGTGGGGCAAGAGAGACATCCTATTTTTTGCCAAATATCTCATCACTGAGATGAGCAGGTGCATTGTCGTGATGACAAAACCAGTCCCCAGTGTGCCACAAATCAGGCCTTTTTTGTTGCACACTGTTACACAATCTTTTTTCAGAACCTTTACATAGAAATCTTGATTAAAAGTCTGAACTGGTGGAACAAACTCCCAATACACTATGCCCTTCACATCAAAACACCAATGAACATTGGTTTTTAGGGGGTACCCCCTCATATTGTATTAGCTGCCCTGTGTTCCATCCTAGCAGAGATGATCCCTGACCACTGATAGTTTGTTTAGTCCTTAGCCTCCTCAATCCCACAGCAAAATCAGAAGTTCTCTTTGGTCCCATAGCACGTCTCTGAAAGGGCCCGGAACACCTGGTCTGGGTCAAGTATCTACTCTTGAGGTCAGATTGGGGGTGACTGACCACCCCACCAGGTTCATGCTGTAGAGAGAAGTAGATCAACAAAGTCAGCTAGGATGAACTACAGGACAGCAAATACAACATATACTTTCCCTGCAGATAGTTAGATTCCGGGTAAGGTTTTCCTCTTAAGACGAAAAGGCATTTGAGACTTATAATCGTTTACTGTTATTGTATAATTGGTTTCACGTGTGTGTGTGCGCGCGCGCGCGCGCGCGCGTATGTTGTGTAGTTGGGGGCTTTTTATGTCTTGGAAGTGAATATAATAATGCTATATGCTAATATACCTGATTCCATTGAGCTTGGTTCAGGGACCGAGAGAACTAACCCTGCCAAAAGTCTGACATCAGGGACTACAAGTACAAGGAACTGGCTCAGGCAAAGGTTAGCACTTGGCCATTCCGCAGAAGTTTGGAGTTGCAAAGGGCTTACTCACTTTCCAATCCTGTTTTTCCCAGAGATCACTGGTCCCAGCAACCTGCATTAGAGCTAGAGTCTTCCCAGCAATCTGTCCCACATGCTCTTTTTACTAATCTGAAATTGCCTTTGTATGGTATTAAAACCAAAAGGATATAGACAGATTTGGTCTACCCTGTCCATTTACCTGTTGTGTTGCTATTCATGTCTCTGTCTTCCCTCAGCCATCAGAGGCTGCCTGACCTCTCTTGACGTGATCCCAGATTCTTGACCTCATGTTTGTTCCCAGTCCTTTGGGCACGCCCCTCTTCCCTGGTGCTGCCTTCAAAAGACATAAACAACGGACAGGGTCACAGCAGTCAGTTGTATTCCTTATTAATGGCTTTGATAAGAGGCTTTCAGGGAGGATGGGGAAATTGGAACTAATGTCTGTAATGAAATTTGGGGTTTTCTGAAGATTTCATTTAGCTGAATTTTCGGTCTCCCCGTTATTTGTATGCTTGTTCTGTGTGCCTTTTGCTACAGGTTGTCATATCATAATAACGTCTGCCACTGACACTTTGCTAACTTCTTGAATTGTGTAGAAAAGAGTGTGCAACTTACTCACTGAGAACGTGAAAAGATGGAGTCCATAGGTCAGGGCTCCAAATATTGAATGAGGCAGTATTTTGGAAAATGCAACATAGGAAAAGAAAATTCTAGAGTAGACAAGATGCACTGCACCTTTTCATTAGTTTTGATGTATGCCTTGTGTTCTCGCACCACAAATTTAGCATGTATATTTTCAAATATGTATGCTTGTATCCTATCATGTATCTTAATTTAGCATTTTAGAGATATTTGACAAAGGTACAGATTAAAAAGCCATGTCAGAATATTACTCTTGATTTGCAAATGCTGGGGACAGAAATTTTGTACAATTTTTCCGTGAGTCACTCTATTTCTTCAAAGACTTAGCAAAACAAGAAAGGTTTTTAGAATCTCTTGGTAGCCCCCTGCTCTCCTGTAATTCTTAAGTGTATGTTAACTGCTTTCAGATGTGTTTTCTTCGCTGACTCAAAATCAGCCCTTTATTTTAAAAAAAGAAATTGTGTAATTAGGACTTAATTGTGTTGGATATTTTTGGTGTTTGGAGGAGAGGGTAATTAAAAGGCCGGAGATATTAACATTTGCAGCGCTCTTTGCGCATGTGTAATTTATTTCTTCCTTAAAGTTTTTTTTTTTAAAGAAGCCCTTTAAACACAGGCCTAGCACCTTAAAAACAATTTTCAGCCGGGGGGTGCTTTTAAAAATTAAATAGCCATCTTATCTCTGACAGGATCCCTGGTGACCTGGTGAGTGACTCATTGAGCTGCTTCCCTGCTGACCACAGGTTAGCAGATCGAGCCCAGCCTTCGCTGTGCAGGAGAAAGATGAGGGTGGCCAGTCCTGTGAAGCCCTTCAGTCTTGGAAATCCAAAGAGGCAGCTCTGCTTTCATCTGTAGGGTTGCGAAACAAGGACTGACTCGACGGCAGTGGATTTGGTTTGGGGTTTGGATGGTCCGTGGATGCAGTTTTATTACTTCTGGTTAAATTGGAGAGAGGACAATGAATATGCTAAGCTGTCATGAGAGGCCCTACTTCAGCCTACCCCCGCAGGCAGTGTTATCGATGCAGTATCACAGAGAGGGCTACCTACCTCTCCTGTGAGAAAGTCAAGATTTTCCCCTCCCACTTTGCAACTCTTAAGAATTGATCCAAAACAAGCCCATGACTTTTGAGTTGCTTCTGACTCATCACGATCCTGGAGGAAGGAGTAGACCTCCTTCTGTCGATCGGTACAGAAGTCTCTTGCCTCCTCTTCTCCTAGAGAGCAACTGGGCACTTGAACCTCGGACCTTTCAGCTAGCAGCCAGGAGGTTAAGCACTATGCCAGTGGAGCTTGTTTCATAAACGTGGCACATGATCACATTTAAATACTTGGCCAGAGTTAAGAGTGGTGGGCAAGGTGCCAGGACAACCTGGGACTAGAACCGGGGGACATTTGCATGTGTCCTGTTTTCTAACTGGAAGCTCCTAGTGAGTCACGTCAGTCCACTTAACTCCTTTCATTGTGCAAAGGGGAAGGTTCCTTAGTAATTGAAAACTAGCTCAGACTCACTGTGGCAAGCTTTGTCGAAAATTCCCACATTTTGTTCATGAACGGGCTAACGAGTCTATTTTTATGCTAGCCTCTATGTACTACATTGATTTTGCAATCTTGTGTCACAAAAAGCCGTTTTTATTCTTTTTGAAAGAATATTCAGAGAGTAATATTTTTATAAAAGAGTTGGAGATTGATTGCTTACTGATCCCCGAGCATTCTGTGAAGTTATGCTAAAATTTATTTTATAATGTTGCCATCACGATTTCCCCCCTTTCTAAATTTTTGGTTAATTCTGAACACTAGTTATTTATTCTTCAAGAAACATAGTTTTTTACCAGGGAACTTCGAAGACCGCAGGGGGCGAGGATGGTATCTGACCTCCTGACTTCCCCAGGAAGAAGAAGAGTCAAACTCCACATCAGCTCCAGGTCAATGCCTATGAGGCTGGGGTCAGACTTGCCTCCAAACTTCTTCACCGGTTCTAACCCCAGCTGTCCCTCCCACCACACGCTCTACTTCTCACCTGAGTTCAATTATTCATTGCGATGGCCACAGACCCCACTCACAGTTATGAACTTAATTAGGGAAGTTAGCACCGCCAACAAAAATCCCACTGCGCTGATTCCAACAAACAGCAAATCTATATAAGGTTTCTGACGCTGTCCATGTTTACAAGTGCGGATAACCTCATCTGTCTCCTGCAGAGTGACCGGTGGGTTTGAGTGGCCAACCTTAAGGTTAGCAGCCCACTGCTTACCCAACAGTGCCACCAGGGCTTCTATAGCCGAATAGGGAGGTTAGCAGGGTTCGATTCCGTATCAAATGCTCAGGCCAGTTTTTTTTATCAGGCGGGCCCACCGTCTGCTCCTGGACTTCACAGCCACAAGGCCTTGGGACCTCTGTCCCGCCTGGACAATGTTACAGAGCTAATAAATGCCCAAAGGCCACCCCACCTCACCATAGGGCTCAGCCAAAAGGCACTCAGCTCTAGCTCCTTGGCGTCAGCAAGTGTAGGTCTCCCAGGGCAGTGCCTGGTGACACCCTGCTCCTCAAGCATTCCTCCAGCCTGGAAGCAGTCAGTTTTGCTTGCCTTTTCAGCCCGGAAGCCCACTGCTGTGTCTTGTGCTCTGGCTCTTGGTTCTGCTACTGCCGCCCCTCCCCCACTTCTCTGCTGTCACAGCTTCCTTTCTCTGGATCAAGGAGGTTCACTGTGCAGATCTCGGAGCCCCAAAGACACTCTCTTGGCTCTTCTTACTTGTTAGTAATGAGATCCTCCTGCTTCAGAGATGGCATGGCAAAAATGACCGATCAAGTCCTGTGTTGACCATCACAACTAACCATGATTATCAATCATTCACAACTGAATTATATAATTCTATATCAGCAGTCGTCGCTCACCATTGCTTACCCGGGTCCATCAGCCAGAGTAGCCATATCAAGCAAATCACCGCATTGCAATTAGGAACCATTGTTGGCTCAAATATGTGCAAATAAGCATAAGAACTTGGCTAAGATACATGATTCCCAAAAATATGTAATTTAGCAAAACTGACTATAAAAGAGGTAGAAAACCTAAACACATGAGTAGCCATAATAAAAATTGATTTGTGAAGAATTCTACGGAAGCTTGAAGGAATTGATAAACCCATTGTTATTTAAAATTGTACAGATCCATAGAAAAAAAGGTTAAATGTCTTAAGACTATTAAGAAGAGTTGAGTTCCTTCCTTTGCAGCCAGAACCATGTACAGCAGATCATTGAAACCCAAAGTGAAAGGTAGAGCCAGAGTTATCAAATGAAACATTGAACTGTCATCTAAATTTAGTGTTTATGTATCCTATTGATATGTGGAGAGTTAAGTTCAGATTTTTTTTACTCGAGGTAGGCTGCTTCTAAGACAATATATTTTTAATACACTTGTGTTTTGTTCAGTTATCGTTATTAAAATGCAGGTGTGCAAAGCATGTTACTGGGGAGAGAATAGTGCAGTAGAATTTTTTCTTTTTTTAATGAAAAAGAAACATTTTCTGTCCTCAGAGCATTACCATCTGGCTCTGTGTATGGGGAGATCCACCCATGCAGAAGAGTACAGAGGTGAGAAAAATGAGCCAAAGTGGGAATACTGGGGCTGATGACATAGGCATAAACCTCACGGTCCAATAATTGGACCCTTGACACAGAAACCAAACTTTAAAACCCATACCGCAAAGTCTGAGTGATTATCTAAGTGAGAAATCCTTCAGCCTAGGGTACAGGAGAGGAACCTAGTAAAAAGGCCAGGAAAGTAGACCAGATAGATGCATCTGACCATTAAAATCTCCCTGTGATCAGTGATCGAAACAGAAATGCAGCATCCTAAACCAGGCAAGCAAACCCACCTGTTCACATAAGCTACTCCTCCTCCGGGTGCTGTCATTTCCTTGGAACTTTGCCGATTGCTCTTCTCTTTCTTCTTAGAAATTCCAAGATAAAAGAAACAATGTGAGGGTTGAAATGAGGGAAGGCAATGAGGAAGAAAATCAGTGGTTTCGGAATCTATGTATATATATAGTCAATAAAGGAGAAGCCATTCAATACATAGTATTTTAGATGTCTGGAATATCCCTTCTACCGAAGAGGGAAAAAAACGACTCATATCACGATTGTGGCACAGACTTTTAGAATCTAACCTTTGGGTACAATTACAATTTGATCAACTTCCTGTTGAGAGCAAGGGCAAATGGGTGTGGGTCATGTCGGTGTGAGGGTATGTTGGTCCTCCTCTGCAGTTTTCCACCCAAAAGTAGAACTCTTCCTTACTCTCGCTGGATGGTGTGTGTTCAAGTTCTAGGTGTGGGCTGGGTTTTCATGTTGAGTCATGAAATTTAAATTGTAGTTGTTGCTTTAATAATTTTGTCCCTGTGAACAGGAGTGCGGCGCCTCTCTTGAAGAGATTTTAGTGTGTGCCTTTGGATTGGTTGGTGACCTTTGAAATTTTGTTTTGAGTTCCTATCAGAAACATAACCATTTTTCTTTCTGAAACAGATCTTTAACATCTGCGAAGGTTGATCTAGCTACGACAATTTTAATAAAATATCAATCTATCACTTTTAATGTCAACCCAATTTAAAAAGTGCTCATCGGCTACTTGAAACATCAGCTCAAGGTGCTTAAGTTGATTTTAACAAATGCCTTTTGCATTCAACATTCAGAATGCAGTAGGGGAAGAGGAATTTCTCCCGTCTTGTTTATCACAGTGCAGTTATCCAAACTCGCTTGTTTCTTAGCAGGATAATTTCTGATCATCTCAATAGTCACGGAACATTTTTTTATTCCTTGAAAAGGAGAGTGTTCTGAATTTTGTCATCCTTCATTATTTAGATAGTTGAGGAATAATGATTTTCAATGGCATTTAGCTTAAAAATCTAGTTTAAATATGTGATTTGTCACTAAAAGGTTATTTACACCTAAAATGCTGACGTTTGAAGATGTACACAAGAGTGTTCTAAAACAGAGTTTCTGAACATTGGCCATGAAACCACTCTCTTGGGCTGACAAATGAATTGGAAATAAGCTACCCAACACTGGGAAGGGGCCATTAATTTTAATCAAAGGTAATGCAGGAAGGCGAATGGGAAGCCAGACAATGTCAACAGCCCAGTGGGTGTTAAGAGACTCCACAGCCTTCCTTGTTACTTGGTGGGGCCATTAGTTGAGGTTGGGTGAAGACAGAAAGCCATGTCTGGAATTGAATGACCAGGTCACTCCAAAATCTAATGGAGAACTCCCCTTTTCAGAAATCACATTGTAATGCCATTAGAAGTCAAGGACAGCATTTAGAAAATATTGAAAGGTGTGTGTGTGTGTGTGTGTGTGTGTGTGTGTGTGTGTACCAAGCACCGGGCTAGGTTTGTTTTTGTTTGTCCATTTATAACTTTGTCAAGCTTCCTATGTTTTCCTGCTTCGTTTCCTTCTGAATGGATCATTGATATTTACAGAGGATCAGGAAATCGAACAGACTGAAGAAAAACGCTCAACGTCTCTTTGCTTTTCAGAATTACATATTGCTAGTTGTAAAACTCTGGAAAATGCCAGAAACAATAGCATACCCAAAGAATTAAGCAGGGTAATTAATTCTCTGTGGTGATCTCATTGTCCTTGTCCCTTGCTTGTATCTAAGCTTAGTTCACTAATTGAAACTAAACTTTCTTATTAACTGTAATGAAAGCATTTGTTTCATAATCGTACAGGCCACAGTGCTTGCCTTACTGTAAATTGCCAATATTGGCTGATAACGTTAGTGATAGTCACAGTGGGGGAAAAAAGCCTTTTCTTTCCATCATTAAGTAAAATTTCTTTGAGTATTTTCAATTACAAAAAAGGGGGGTGGGGAGCAGCGTATGACCATTTGAACTAATGATGTATATAATAAAGACATAAAAATGTAGAAGGGACAAAGGAGCATTTTTATAACTATACTTCACGTTTGTTAAGAAAGTTCATTTATTCTGACACAGTAGAAAGATAGGTATGCATACATGAGAAAGATCTGTGCGAGTGCATTAGTAAGTTTTACCCGTTTTGAAGAAAGAAAGGCATTGGATTGCTGTCTGGCTCGTGGAATGCTGCTATACGTGATGGTCTTTGCCCTTCCTCTAGGTGAAGGTCAGCTCCGGGCGAAGGGCTATGACAAAACCCCAGACTTTATCTTACAAGTGCCAGTGGGTAAGTCCAGAAACCCCGATGTATATTTGTTTGTGGAGAAAAGGGATGTGTTGTTGTATACACCTTCTGTTTTTTATGGATAGCTTATTATGAGCAAGTGTGACCAGAGAAGATTTGCTTTATAATAATGCATTTGAATGGGTAACCTAGTGAGCAAAGATTATTAATAAAAGCGGAGAACGATGGCTCCAGAGGAAATCTCTGCCTTAAAACGTCTACATGTCTTTGAGAAATGGAAATGTCTCCTGAAGACGTTTGGGTGGCCATTTCCACGTCATTTCTCTAAATACTGAATTTATAGAACACAGCCCCATAGAGAAGCCAGGCTCACTTTGGTCCATTTGACACATCACTTGTCAAGTTGCTCGGGCCGTCTCAGAACCAGGAAAGGACTGCTGAAGCAGAAGATAATGGAAATAAGAGGGATGTGATTGTAGCATACATGTCCCCGGTGATGAACATACATCTACAAGGCGTCGTTGTATAATTACACCCGTAGATGGTGGCTAAGCCTCCGCTCATTAATGGGAAGTGTAGAGAAGCCGGGGCAGAGTAGAGAATGTTCAATCTCGTCTTCCCTTTACTGTATATTAGTAATGCTTTGTCCCTTAGCCGTAGAAGGGCACATAATTCACTGGATTGAAAGCAAAGCCTCATTTGGTGATGAATGTAGCCACCACGACTACCTGCATGACCAGTTCTGGAGCTACTGGAATAGGTAAGGTCCCATTATTTTTCTCTTAAGATAAACGATACTTGGCTGAAATCTCATTAGAAAAAAAATATTTTGTTTAGCTGGTAAAAATGCTAGTAGCTTTTGTTTCTAGTAAATGCAAAACCCTGATAACTTCTCTATTTTCATCATGTTGCTTCATTTCTTTTTTTAACTAAAAATTTCTAAAAATAAAGTCAAAAATTAATACTTACACAATTTACTATTGTCACTTAAAATATGGATAGTAGGATGTGGTGCATTTTATGATACACATTCTGAATATTTTGTCCTTCTGATGTGAAATTGAAGCTTACTATTAGAACTTAAAGATTTGCCTCCCAACAGGAGAAAAGAAAAAAGTACCTACTAATTTCTATGCATAGTCCCGAAAGCCTAGAAACAGAAGCTATGAGAAAACGGGTGGTCTGTGAGGTGGGGAGAGGCCAATGTCATTGAGAGCCACGAATTGGTACGCCACCTGTCCGGTACTGCAATTTATTAATTCTCACAATGACAGGAAAACTACTGTGGTCCCCATTTTACAGATAACTAAGCTGATACCACAAGAACAAGATAAAATTCCATAAAGCTAGTTATCAGATTCTGCGTTGGTCTCTCATTCCCAAACCATGCTATTTCCAGCACAAGACAATTGTTATTTACAATGCAATCGTCACAACCTTGTCTTCTTCTGTGATTGCCGTCCTAAGTTTTCACATCACACATTTTTCCCCTCCGAGAAGAAGGTGGGTTGAGCAGTAACCTTCTTAGATTAACTGTGTCCCTCGGTCACTTGCTAGCAAAAAGAATACAATCATAAGATGACATTGGCTCAGATCGTTAAAGGAACGAGACAGTAGTAGCATCTGTGGAAGATAGGCTTATGTGTTGGGGGG
>NW_022103915.1:93359049-93379615 GCF_000313985.2 Echinops telfairi
GGGGGGGGGGACAGTGGCAGACTACAGAATCTTGTTACTCGGCTTTACAAAAGGCCAGCAGACCTTGCTCCTAGCAGCTGTGCTAAGCCGAGCCCACTTTTTGCCATGGTAACAATGATCATGACAAAATGCTGAATGTAATGGCTTTCTTGATTTTCTTGTGTAATTGTGCGTAGCATCCGAGCTTTACTTTACGGGGATGGAGGAGGAAAGTGCAAAATGTTTTAGAAATCAATGCTGCTTCAGCGTTTCCTGTGCTTTATTCGGCCATTATTCAAATTAGCAGTAATGTGGCAAATTGAATTTTAGATTTTTAGCAATTTTATGATGAGTTTGAAATTGTAAAGAAAGCATCATTTTTGATAGTATAGGGAAAGCAATGAGAAGAAAATCAAATTGTGTAAGTTTAAGTTACTAGAGGATTTTTTAAAATGATAAGCTCAATCGTTATGCATTGTGACTCATTGCCTCTCTGTGGTACTGGCGACGTCTTTTGTGAGCATCAATAAAAAATGTAATCCCAAACTGTAGAGTTTATTTAAAACAGTCAAGTGTATTTAAAAACTCAACAGTATGCCTTTATTTAAAACAACCCAGCTATTTATTGAGTGCCTACTATGTGCTTGCTCATCCACTTTGTGGTGCCTACTCAATAATCCAGTCACCTGCAGATTATTGAACATGGGTGGAGGGGCTGGGACTTAACACAGTTTTCATTGGGCTGGATTTGAAAGTATTTTGTTGCATATTCCTTTTTTTCTTTTCTAAGATCTTTTGCTTAGGAGACTATTGATTTTCAGTCCCTGAGCACATTGTTTGAATATGTACCGACTACATTGGCATAATTCCGTTGAGGCATGTCTCATGAGAAGAGCAAGTGAGCTTTGGTTTAAAGGGTGTAGATCATTGAAAAGTGACACAAATTGGTTACATGCTTGGCTGCTAGCCACCAGGTTGGAAGTGTGAGTTGGCCCAGAAATGCATTCAAAGAGAGTCCTGGTTATCTGCCTTCCAAAACTCAGCCATTGAAAACCTGACGCTGCACAGCCCCCCTCCCACCAACAGATCACCAGCAGCCAGAATCGGGTCCGTGGCAGCTCTATGGAAACTGGTGATCATTCAGGGAGGATATACTCTACCGAGAAGATGGTACCCGATGTCTGAAGAGAGATCACGAAATGCAGGTTTCCCAAACTGTGAGCCGCTCAGAGAGGCATTTACCTCCACTTGGTTCTGATAATGATAGTATCTTCCCAGTGTTTGGGCATTTTGATAAAGAGAAATCAGCACTCCACCCGAAGGCAGAATTGCAAGGAGGCTATTGGTTGAGATATGGACTAATTCAAATTGATAACCCTACATAAAGATACACAACAATAAACATTATCTAATTGACACACGGTTTCAGATTAAAGCCTTTGGATTTTACCATAAACCTCGGGTCATCCAACCTTTGTGAAATGATGTAGAAACACATTTCCCCCATCAACAAAGCCCTTAACTGGTAGCCTAACGTTTCCTAGAAAAACTTTCTTTTGCATGAGTAAGTGATCTTACTCAGTCTTTCAACAGTTTAACACTGTTGATAATGAAATATACTTTCTCATTATTAAAACATTTCCTTTTCTTAGCAACTTACTTAATGTCTCTGAGCTTCTCTCATCTCCCTAGTAAAATGGGGTGAATAGTATCTTCCTCAGTATGTTGTATCAGTTACATGATACAAGGCATCACATTCCTCTGGGGTTGGTCCCACTCTGCCAGCCATGTACTCAGTCTCCTTTGCTGACTCACCTTCCTGTCCTCAGACACTAAGGCGGAGGGCCTCAGGGCCCACTGCTCCTCCCCCTTTTCCTATCTACACTCAATGTCACGAATGACCCCCTTGGGGATCTCATTGGGTCCTATGGCCTTAAATACCATCTCTACGCTGATGTCTTATTGATTTTACCTCCAGTCTTCATATTTCCCCTGAATTCAAATTTGTCTAGTCACCTATCCACTAAGTATCTCCCCTTTGATATCTAAGCAGTACCTCACACCTTGCATGTGCAAAACTGAGCTCTCAATTTCTCTTCTCAGCCTTGTTCATCCTTTTTTTCCTCCTACAGTTCAATTAATGGTGCAATAATTTGTCCAGATGCTCAAGTGAAAAACCTCCATCAGCCTACATGCGGTCCGTCAGCAAGTCCTGTCAGCTTTGTCACCAGCGTCAAATCATGCCAGTTATTACCCTCTTGCCTCAACGGCTACCATTGTTTCTCAGACGGTTGCTGTCGTGTCCAAACTGGTCTTACTGTGTCAATTCTACGGTTAGTTTTCATGCCCAGCCAGAGTGACTCTTGGAAAACAGAAATCAGGATGTGGCCTTTTCTGCTCAAGACTCTTCAAGCTCTCTACCATCTTGGAAATAAAACCCAGAGGCTTTCTACTCCTGTAAGGAGTAATAGTCTCAGAAACCTCCAAGGGGTGATTCAACCCTGGCCTGTTGGGTCATGATGAGTCGACTGGCATTGACTCCATGGGAGTGAGCCTGACTTTCTTGGTTGACCATGACACGTGGGACCTGCCTCTCTTCCACCCGAGTTCTCTTCACACCTCAGGTTCTATCTCTCTCCTAGCCTTCTCTGGCTTTCTTGACCTTGTTCTTTTTCTTCCTATCAGCCCTTAAAATAAGTGCGGTGAGGAGTCTGTGAGGGGTACAGGGAACATTACCACCTGATAGCACACTCCTTACCGTATCCGAGGCCCTCCTCCTGTCCCTGGGACCTTGAAATCCTTATCAAATGGGTCTGAGAGTACTTCGAGGCATGTGGGACCTGTCGGGGCAGACACAGCAGACTCCTAGAAAACTTGGGGCTCGAAGACCAATCCCTTCGACCGAGGCTACAGGCCACTATCTAAGAGAATATGTAGATACGAGAGAGCTTCAAACATTTAAGGAAACAGTGGGATGAGAAGACACTGAAATTCTCCAATCAACTTTTTGAAGCCTTTCCAAAGCTGTTTCCCAAACTGGTATAAGAAGGGAAGGGAGGGGAGAACTGAAGCGACTATATGGCCCTTGCTCATATTAAGTACCACCGAAGAGATTAAGAGCTGAGTTTCAGCTGCTGGATTTTTGAGACTTTGGCTCCAGTGAGTCTACGCTCTTAGAGGCCATGCTAAGCTAATACCTTCTGCCACAATAATTGATTGGACTCTAACTCTTACCTCTAAGTATCCTTTAAAGATCCGTTATTTACTCAATGGCCTAGCAATTGCTTTCTCTGGTCTCTGATAATGTGAGAGGTAAGGCATTTCGAATTGGGCTGCAATGCAGTTCACGTTAAGGAAGGTACTTTGCAGAGGATGGACAAAGTCCTTCCTTTACTAAGATACTTCCAGGAAGCCTACAATTAACCAAATCATAGATTCCCAGTTATTTCAGTCTTGTTAACAACAAGGCTGATCACATCTGTCTTGAGTTGGAGTATCTGCCTCAGCAATAGAAGCTCTCTTGCAAACCTTCAATTACAGCAGCTTCGCAAGGCACTGCTGCCTTAAACTAACAAGTAGTCATCAGCACCAACAGGAGAAAGATTGACTAATAATTAGCAAATGTATTAGAGAGGGCTTCTATAAAGGTAAAATATAATTATTTGCTTTTCCATCTCTTATAGTAGAGATGGTTGCAAGATATTGATGTTCTGTTTTTGCCGACCAATACTTAACACCCATTATTAGCTGCTAGTGCATAATATTTAATAAAGACAAGAGAAGTGTCTTCTGTGTGCATAGCACTTTTATAATAATGATTTCACCTAGTGGATAAGTGCCAGGTACCCACCCCCCACCCCACCCCACCCCACACATTTTGTATGTAAGAAAGACTTTCCCATCCAGGAATTTATATGTTCTGCCATTATTCATTGTTTTTCAATGATGGTTTTAGATAAAAACCAAATAAGGAGCAGAAATGTTATCTTAGGCCTTTGGAGTTTATGTTTTTCAATAAAGAGATGCTTATTGAGGAACTGGAATGAATTAAAAGAACATCAAAGTATTGAAGGGAAAGAAAATAGATCTATAAGGAAACATCAATGAGTTGTGGTTTTTCTGCCTAGAAAGATATTTATCTGATTACTGTATTTAAGCAAATACCAGATTTTTATGTGATGGGTATTGATCATTTGCCCAACTCCAGGAAACCAAAGAATTGTTCAAAGGATGACTCTTGACCTTTCTTGCAGACCAACTCTGATACAGATAATCTGAGTCACGCATGATTCAAAATTGTTATCCTAGACTGACAAGCAAATGATTGGGAGCCATCCTAAGAATAGAAAAATGACCATTCAGATTCTCCAAAGAAGGAAGGAAAAAAGAGAGAAAGAGATTCAACTAATACCCAGTGAGGCGAGGGGAACTCAAAACCAGTTAGGAGTCAGGAACCCAAGAATGCAGAGACGAGTTCTACTGTAACAATGATCAGGTTGAATCTGCTGCTAAAATGGCTTGGAAACTCAGGTCATGGTTCTCTAAGTTCACTGTGTATTAGAAATACAGGCAGTCAGTCCCCAGGTTACAAATGTCAGACTTACCAGCCACTCCTCCTTGTCCTCTAATGTGGCTTGAAGTGGTTCGATCTTGACCAGTTGACCAAAACAGGAAAAGACCCAGTTGTTTTTAATGTGTATAAAAAAGCAGATCCATCACAGCTAGATTAGAAACAATGGGGAGCCGAAACCCTGCATTGGGAGACTCAGAGAAGGTGTAGTGATCCTTCTCCGGAGCCTGGTGAGTGAGAATGGATTGTTGAAGGACCGTGCAGAGCCAGACACATTCACAGCTGCTCAGTCAGCCCCTTCTTTGACCAGTGCAGTGCTGTTCACTGGTGTAGAGCACTACTTTTATATTAATGTTTCTTCTTTCTGTTTGTTTGTTTGTTTGGCTGCTTTTAATTTTGTTGTTGTTGTTGTTGTTTCATTTTGAAATTACTTCTGTCTTTCAGAAAATCTAGAATGTAGCCCCTATCATTTTGTCCCAATTTTAAAACTTTATGTGATGTTAATCTACATCCAGCATGTAAATCTCTCATCTTACTCAGCTCTGATTGGCCAGCTAACCAACCCTAGGATCCCTAGTCCATCTGCTTCCAAACAGTCTTGAAGGGAGCAATAATTGCTTTAATCCAGGAATACTGGTTCTGGTCAGCAAACATTGACAAGCACTTTGTTATTCCATAGGAATTCAGCCTTTGGCTTTGATTTGTTAAGAGACCACAATGACTGTGACAGTAAACTGCAGAGGTGGCACCTGAATCCAGGTCTCCTTCTGAATGCCACACCTGTCACCTTTCTACTTCACCACATGGTCTCATGTCAGTCATACTGGTCAGTCTGTTATAAAAGACTACTTAGAAAATTAGTTTTGTGCCGAGATTAAGCCCCAAACCTCACGCATATATGATGTTGACACATCTACCTTTGTATGGTTCAGAATAGGCTAGGCAAGAAGCTGTTGCTCTTCCCAAGAGCCATTATTTTGTCTTCAAAATACCTGTCCATGGTTGGGATTATTATAAAGCCCTGCCACCTAAAATAGAATATCCTCCTGAACTGTTGGACGTGAAATCGGCAGAATGTGGGCATTTCTGTGTGTATTACCTAGTAACTCATTTTGACTGCCTTGTGCAAAGGACAGCTGAATTCATAGGCTATGTGGACTGCAGAATGAGCTTTAAGGAATATAGGTTATTTGTTATATTTGTCTTACTAAACAGGGTTCTTATTTTGTTCTGCGTTCTAGTTTGTGGGTACGTAGGCGCTGTGAAGAGTACGCTTATTTTAATAAATAAGAATGTTAGTTACATCGCTTTATTGATGTTTAATTGACATATAATAAACTGTGCCTATGAGAAGTCTTCAATAAATTCTGAGAAAAATTCCATTCTCTTAATCTCAATTTTCAGTGAACTTGTTGAAACTGGTATGTATCTAAGGGCTGTATATTTTACATCTTAAATCACATATTTCACATGTACTTAAGATGTGTATATTAAGAACACTATATTTAATAAGTATAGACATGTATGGGTCTGTAAAAACCACCAACATGGTGAAGATAATGAGTGTTCTTATCACATACAAAAGGCTTCTTGTGTCCCTTAAAATCTGTCCTTTCTTCCCTTGCAACTCTCCCCTCAACCAGCCATTGGAAACCACTAATCTTTCTGTTACAATAGGTCAGCTTGCATTTCTAGTATTTTACTTAGATAGAACAACGTGTATGTGTGTTGGTTTTTGTATTTTACTCCCAAGATTCATCTATACTGTTGCATCTATCAGTAGTTCATTCATTTTTATTGCTGAGGAGCGCATAATCATTTGTATATCACTATTTGTTTATCCATTCATCTCTTGCTGGACATTCAGGTCAGTTCTAGTTTCAGCTATGCTATGAATACCATGGACAAATTTTTATAGTTTCATTTCTCGTGGATAAATATCTAGGAATGAAATGATTGAGTAATTTGGTAAGTGTGTGTATATCTTTATACAAAACAATTATGCATTTTCCAAAGTGGTATCATTTTACAATACGAGCAGCACTTTATGATACTTCTAGTTATTCCCTTTCTTTCCTATCATTGGGATATGCCTCTGTGGGTTTCAGAGACTATAAATCTTTGGGGGACTTGAAGGCCTCATCTTTCTCTCATGGAGGGGTTGTTGGTCTCAAACTGTGGACCTGGTGGTTAGCAGCCCAATGCATAACCACTACACCACCAGGGCTCCACACACCAACATTTCTAGGTAAAATGGCTTTGGGTTTTTCAGTCTTTCAATCAGGAATGACAGGATGTTTAGGCAGGTGAGTCAGATGTAGGCACATAACCAACTCAATATTAAAACAGTATTTTATAGACACACTTCGGAGTATGTCAAGTTCTTCAGCCTTAAGTGAGAGGGGAGGGGAGGTTGACCCAATGAAAGCATATCGAGATGCAGGGCAAAGGAGGGACTAGCGAAACAAGAGAAAGCTTTATATCAAGAAGTACATATCTCTTAAAAAGAAGCATCCTCGCCCAGTGTAAGTCAAATCCGTAAGCCCAATAGTAGGCCATAGGTCCCTCTTCAGACCGGCGTGGACACATGCATGACCCAGAGGAAGATTTGAGGCTAGAGGTGCAGAGGTGAGTAGATCCAAGGTCCATGGACACGTGGCTGGGCTCCAGCAGCTTCAGGGTCAGTGGCAGAGAGAGGAGGAGGTCCCTCTCCTTCAGAGAAGGCCACGCCGCCAAAGAAGCACCGTCAGGCTGTGAGCTGATTGACAGGTTAGACTCCACCCCTACCTCCATCCTCAAGTTGACATAAAAGGATCTAACGACCGCAGTTTCTTTCTTAAAATTATGTTATTGGGGGCTCATACAATTCTTGTCACAATCCATTCATGCATCAAGCACATATGTACATTTGTTGCCCTCATCATTCTCAAAACATTTGCCTTCTACTTTAGCCCTTAATATCGGCTGCTCATTTTCCCCCTCCCTCCCCACACCCCTCTCCCTCATGAACCCTTCATAATTCATAAATTATTATTGTTTTGTCATAAGCTACACTGTCCGATGTCTCCCCCCACCCTCTTCTCTGCTGTCCATCCCCCAGGGAGGAGGCTATATGTAGATTCTTGTAATCGGATCCCCTTTCTACCCCACATTCCCTCCACCTTCCAGGCATCGCCAATCTCACCCCTGGTCCTGAAGGAGTCATCTGTCCTGGATTCCCTGTGTTTCCAGTTGCTATCTGTACCAAAGTACATCCTCTGGTCTAGCCAGATTTGTAAGGTAGAATTGGGATCATGATAGTGGGGGGGGGGAGGAAGCATTTAAGAACTAGAGGAAAGTTATATGTTTCATCTTTGCTACCCTGCACCCTGACTGGCTCATCTACTCCCCACAACCCTTCAGTAAGGGGGTGTCCAGTTGCCTACCAATGGGCTTTGAGTTTATTTTCAACCCAAACCAAAGTCTGCTGCCGTCCAGTCAATCCCAACTCAAAGACCCTCTAGAACAGGAGCCAGTTTCTTACGGTAACAGGAACAGAGAGATAGACTCATCTTTGAACAGCCGTGACTTCTTATTAATGATCGTAAAGTCAACATTAAATCAGAATATGAAACTAGGAGCCTATCGTCGTTATCAACTCTGAGACACTAGTGCACTCCATATTATGAAGGTCGTAAAATTGAAGTCTTTTGGTTGTGTGATAATAGACCAGGTGTGTAAAATAATACCAAACTTACCACTAGCCCAAAATATTTAATCCGCCCCAATTGCCATTGGTTGTCTTAATGTTGTATTATTATCATTATATATTGTCAATGTGATGAGCTCCGATAAACTGGCCCATCAGTAATAAGATTGTTGCACAATGGAATCTAGTAGCTATTTTTCAGTTTTTCTGTGTAGTCAGTATTGCAGAGAACACAAAGGTGAGAAACCCTAACCTTACCTGCAAGGAATTTAACTTAAGTTAATCTAGTTAGGGAAATAAAGCATTTGCATAGATTACAATAGTAGTGAACATTAATTGAGTACCTACTATTTTCAAGGCACTGGTTTAAGCAATTTTAATTAGTATCTTCTTTAATCCACATAGCTACACTAAGAGGTAGGTCCTAGTATTTTATTCCCATCTTTATGAGAAAATTGGAGCACAGCGAGATGAAATACTCGGGTGAAAATCACAGAGTTACAGAGGACAGAAGAGTAGAAAACCAGGGGAGTTTTTTCAGTGGAAGAATGGCATGATCAGGACTTTTAGATGGCTCTTCCAGTAGCAACGTTTAGGGCAGAAACAAGAAGTTGGAGATAGGAACACTACTGCAATTGCACTCATTCATATTGAAATCATCTAATAATTCACATAATGTTAACGATGGACGTGGAAAGGTACAGTACAGATTTACAGAGACAGCCTTTGCAGAATTTGCCAAGTAGCACAATGTTTTGTTGTGGTATATGGAACAGAGCTTTATAATGTTATATAACTGAGTTTATAATGTTATCATCGTGATGCAGTCAAAACATTTGAAGAAAGGAAAGAATCTAGGTTTCCGGCACTTGAGTTGGAATGTACAAGGTGGTCCAAAGGCCACTGGGTTCAGGTGATGGATCGTCTGCAGCAAAAACAGACGATCTCACAGAGAGAGCAGAGCAATGCCTACTCTACAGACAGAGGGAAGACAACCATCCTATGACATCTGCAATAGTGCTTACAGAACTGATTAACATTAATTAGTACAAGATTATTTCTGGTTTGTCTGATGCCCAGTCTCCATCTCTTGAGCACTTATAAAGTAATTTTGCTCTAATTTCATTGAATCTGATTATTTGGACTGTTGCTAGTTAACCTCCTATCAGTTCCTCCCATGAGTTATATGGCTTTGGGAAGTCGTTCCAAACTGTGTTTTTAACAATCACACTTGAAAGAAACCGTGAGAGTTGCATTTGTCAAACAGCCAGGAAAACCACTCATGCACACCCCATGTCCAAAGCTCCTTTGGCAGCCCAAACAGAAAGCCCTGAAAGGTCATTCTTCCTCCTGTGGTGCGATGGTTTGCTGGTGTATTTTGACACAGCAGTAAAATGCTGAAAGGGTCTGACCTTCCTGCGATACTGAGGGACTCAGGGCCAGGCAGAATACCTAGCACACATTGCGTTTGTCTTGTGCCTTCCTCCTCTTTCACAGGTAAACACGCTCCTCCAAGCACGAAAGGCTGCCATCAATACAGAAATATTTAAAGATAGAACTAGACTTAAATGATTGCTTTATTAGTCCTGGAACCTTTTTTGTTTGTTTTTTTGGTGTGTTTTTTTCCACTCACCATCAAGCCCAAGCCATTACTTGAAACTATTCATGCTTTTACTTAGAAGAAATAAAATTAGTTGGTTTTTTGGTTTTGTTTTTCCAGAAAGACAAATGAGGCTTGAGATTATTGATGTCTAAAAGAGAAAAACTAAACAAATGGGAGGGTGTGTATGGTATAATATGTTTTATAGTCTTTATCTTTGTGGTAGAAACCAATATATTGGAGATCAAATGTTTAAGGATTACCTCTGAAGTGCAAGGTTAATGTATAATGTTAATGTATAAGGTGAATCGTCAGTGGCTTTGGAAGTACTTGCCTTGTAGGCTTATCATGTGTTAAGTCTGAGAGTTTGAAGAGTTAGGTGGAGGCCAGCGAGCTGTCAAGAGAATTTTCTGTCATGTATAAATACGATGTTCTTTGTTAGATTCATATACTGGCTAAGTGCTGCTTTGACTAGTTACTCTTATGATTTCTAAATTCACAGTGCTTTGTGGATGGGATGGAAACACTTGTTATTAATGAATTTCTAAAATATAAAAGTATAAGCAAAATTCTAAGGAAACAACTGCTTTTACTCAGGAGCACTTATTCAGAAAGATGTACTTGCCAAATCCACCACTCATCGATATACAAAGACCATAATAGTATTCCCTAATCATTTACATTGTACTGTACAAAGTGTGGAAGGAAAATGTGTATTTGCCACAATATTGGAAAACAAATATATTCCAATATTTCAGTTGTATTGTTTCCAAATGTGTTAACTTTGTCTACTAAATGAAATTTAAATAATTTTGTCCAAGAAGTATTTTACAAATGGACAAAAATTTTAAAGTACTGAGTTTGAGGTTTGGTTTGGTTTTTAACTTCACCTGTTTTGCATAATTAACTTCGTAATAGCACACGGTGTATCCGATATGTTTGTTTGAGTTACGTCTCGCGTCTCGCTTCTGCTTTCTCCACGCTTTCAAATGTTGTCATGTCACTGGAAACCAGTGCCCTGGACCGACAGAGCACTTTCGGCTCCTGTCTACATTCCTGCAAGGCTTCAGCTCCAGTTTCCCGGTGTTCCTCATTCAGGCTAGACCTCTAAGTTTATGTGCTATGAGAACTGACAGCCCCGATCCTGCTCCGCCTGCCCAAGGCCTAGCCACACTGGTTCCCCTATGCTGAAGAGTGGCCACCCCCACAGACCTTACCGCAGAAGTGTATGTAACTTCTAATTGACATTTATATCTGACATTGTGGCTGTACTTCTCATTGTCGAATCTTTATCTACATAGAAATAGTTGAAACCCTCTTTTCATTTAACTATTACATGAATTAATTTTACTTTACAATGACAGATTTTCCTGCTGAAATGCAAGTGGCCAAATTCAGCTCATCCCCCGCCCCCCCAACCATTCTCCAACACCAACTAACATCAAGCCCCACCCAGCACCTACATGGGCACTTGCACTCTTCTCACTAATTGCTTGAATACACAGCACATCCACTCGAAATGACAGGGAAAGGGTTGAGCGCTGACTGCGTCATCCACGATAGCCCAGCCCAGTTGCAGACATCTTTTTCTCCTGTCGGAAGCACGCAGTCTTTTTAACCAAATGACTTAATGTCTGTACACTTCCTTGTCCTGTATTCACCCCTCGGTACACAGGCATACATTAACTCAATTGCTCCTCCTAAGATAGCATCCTACATACACATCTTTTCCTGAGAAAGCATACCACAAAGTCTTACTGTTAATGCCAGGCCCTTGGCTTTCTCTTCTATATTCTGTGTAGTCTCCTTTATCATGGCAAGGAAAAGAAAATTCTATCAATTACTTTAAAAAGCAATAATTCAAAATAGTTGATCATAAATGTCAGGAAGCAAAGACCCAGCTGAAGCATTTTGTCACTACTCATGCTGTTTTCCTTCTAATTAGTTAATTTACATTTTACAAATTAAGGGCAAAATTCAGACAGAAGATAACATCATAGCTTTAACTGACCTATATTTGTATCTGCCAAATTTAAGTTAATTAGAAATGGAGATGCTGTTTGTTTTCTCTGTCAGAAAATCTCATCTCTTTTTTGCATTTTTTTAAGTAGGCACACTCCCCCCTCCCCCCACCAGCATTTATCATCTAAATAATAGTCTTGCCAAGATGGCAGCCTCATAATAAACTCTTTTCAGTGGAGTGATGGGTAATGAAGCTTGCTTGTGAAGGCAGCGAAAAATGTTGTCTGGCCAAATGCATGAATATGATGGCTAGGAATCAGTGGACTTTCTCAGTCATCAATCTCTTTAGTAGCCTCTTATATATCAGAATATTTTGATAGATGATCTAATAATTGAGTTATCTATCTTTCTAACCATCAGAGTTGCATAAAAACTATTCTCACATGCTACTGAATATTAAATATATTAGGCACCCAGTAAATTTTTTTTCACAAAAGGGCCAAGAGGTGAAAGATTTTTGTTATCCAACAAATATGTCTTAATAGTTTGAGTGTTAAGCCCTCTGGAAAAATCCATCCCTAATTCCATCTGTGAGAAGCAGGTGTGTACCTAAAAACAAACAAACAACAACAACAAAAAAAAACCCAGAGGGTCTGCCTACCTATTAAAAGTAGGGCATGTAGTAGTTAATACCGTTCATGAAAATCGGCCCTTGGTTCCTGTACAGCTGCAACTCAGTACTGGAAAATGGATGCTCCTGCCAGATTCTCCGTACAAAAACAACCACAATTGTGGGTGCGAAGAGTGACCATGGGCGTTTGAGGGAACCACCACTTTGAGAGGACAATGATCCCATCAGAAGGAAAACTTGCGTATCATTTGTGCACCCAGCATTTCATCTGGCAACACAAAGTATCCAAGTTGTGTTTGTTCCTTTGTTCCCTTATCATGCAGAAATAGTTCTTTTCTCCACTAAGCTTTATATTGGTGTGTGGTTTTTTTTAGTCATAGTCCACTCTTTTTAGAAGCTTACCAACCAGTGTGCACTGAGAAGATAGCAAGGAACATTGGCAGCAAACAGGTCGATTACAAGAATGCGGATCTCCAGCCCCACCATCGGAATACCTGCAAGGTGACCTGACTGGGAGGCCTTCACAGTAACAAACATCACAATAGCCCTGCCTGGGAAAAGCAGGCATTTGTTTGCAGCTCTGAAGGGTTACCAATCCTGTGCATCTTGAAAGGCACTCAGACGAACAGGGCCTTGTAAATTGGATTTCTATTAGCCAGTCCTGATGATAGCTCTTCATCAGTGGAATGGGAGGAAATGCTATATATAAACAGCTAACTTTAAAACTGTTCACCAATTGGAACGAAGGCAAAGACACAATGTAGAAACAAATATTGTAAAAAATGTCTTAGACCTCCCACTCTTTCATGTTCCTCAGGTTGATTCCAGATCACAGTTACGTTGTTTTTGCAAGTTTTAGGTAATAGACTTTCTTTCCATTTTGTAGACTGAAAATAATAACTGAAAAAGTAATACCAGTTGTGGCCATCTCTCTATCCTTACCACTGAAGGACTGCTTCTCCCCTATGGTTCCACCTGGTTTTGAGTTCCAAAAGTTTTGATTCTAAAATGTGAGGTTGGGAGGAAGCGCCTGATATTTATTTTATTACAAATACAATAGCTGGACATTTTAAACTCTAAATTTCCATTCAAAATTCCACATGGAAAATCATTTGCAATGACCATATTGGGGAGGCTTTAGGGGGGGACAGCCTTTTCTTAATCAAAGTAGCAAACATCTGTGTTCTTTCTAGTCTGTCTTTTGATTAGCATGGCCTCATCCATCACTGGTCTTTGATATGAACACCAAGAAGTCATGTCCTTTTGTTTTAAATGATAAATATGCCTTTGTCATGAATACTCATAGGCAACTCAGGATTTACATCTGAATTGTCAAAGTGTAACTGCCCAGCTTCCATGAGGAGCGACATTATTAGTGAAATAAAGAAGTTTTTAATTTGTCATGGATTGGCTTTAGATGTTGACTGTGTGGGTTGTGATGCTGGAAAAAGTTGTCCTTCCCCCACTATTTTTCCAAGATTTGTCATTTAGCAACAAGAGGCAATCTGCCACAGGAGGCTCTCTTGTGAACATTTGTACTTTATGCCTGTAGCACATCTCTTCAGATTTTATTATTTAGCCTTGATGGCTGCATAGTTCTTATCACAACTAATCCTATTTGAAGTAGCAGGCTTCTGGTGGTCAAAGAACCAGTGTCAAGATTTGTTCTGTCTGGCTCTTATTGCTAATGACAGGATTTCTTTAAACTTCAGCTTTCGTTTAGGGCCTGCATCCATTCTATTTTCTAAATAAGTTCCTTTGTTATCTTTGTCCTCCCAAACCATTAGCTACTCAAGTGTATTTATGTAGGTGCTATTTATATAATACATTGACCTATACATGATAAGTACCTGCATGCTTTTGTGTTAATCATCAAAGCCCCTGGACAGCGGGGTTCAATTATATTTGACACTTGCTGCAAGTAAATTAGGCCCATTAGAAATGAACAATATTCTGAAGTCTTGTTTATCTCATCTGAAGTGGTGACTTTATTTAGTGGTGTTTGCCTTATTTATTTCTAGGCACTCATTTATTGTGGGCATATAATCTGATTAAAGTTTCATCTTGTGATAAATGTTTAAAAACATAAAACATAAAACGTAGAAAAAAATCGGCCCTAGGTAGTTCATTTTACCTTTCTGTGTCTTATGAGATTTGGTGATTTAACAATGAGCAACTTCAACAGAGATTACCTTTTACACTTCTTATCTTAATGATTGCACACATTTTTTCCCCAGTAGCTGGGTTATTAGAAACTTTCAGTTTCTTCCTTTTTTTTTTTTCAACTGATTTGATTGAGTGGTTGGTTGGTTGAATTTCCCCAATCTTTCATTTAGAACGTTTGGAATCTACAGCAACATGACGCTATGAACTTCCCTTTGGTTCAACTGCTCTGCGTAAAAAACGCAACAAAGAGACTTCCTCATTAGACTAGCTCCACTGAAGTATGCTTTACTCCAGGTCATAATCCCTTGTCTATAAATGTATGAATCTTGGATAGGATTTTGTTTGTTTGATATCATCAAAAGTGAAGTTTAGCAAACATTAAAACAAAAAAGCACTTGATGGCCAGAAGAAGCAGCCAACAACAAAACACCATTGTACTTGATTTGAAGTCAACCCTTATCATCCAGAGGTTTCTTGTCTATTATTCTTTCATTTAATATTTCTTCAGTCACCTGGCTTATAGAAAATGAAGGCTGCTGATGTGTGTTTCTCAATGGAAACAAGCTCTTAGCAACGCACAATAGATCCCAACCCCTTACATTGATTGAGATTTTTGTACTGTAATCTAAATGTCTGAGATTTTGAGACCCGAAGGCTCTCACCCAACTTGAAGACAATGGTGCCATGAGCTTCTGTCCAGAGTTAATCAGCTGCGGAATTTGTAAACTGCACATGTGTCAAAGTTGAAAATGGTAGCACTCTAATAGACGCTTGAAAAGGTTAGATCTGATAAAAGCCATCAGCAGTTAAAGAAAGTGATTTATGGGAATGTAATGACACAAAATGCCTCATTTATCACTCATATATAGATAGGTTAGGGTTCCTGTGTCATACTTCTAAAACTTGACCACTTCAGATTGTCAAAATAGGCACTTAATTGCCCTTCATCCTTTTCATTTTGAATTTATTTCATTTGAATTTGGTAATTTTATCTGTGATTACTTTACTGTTGTGCGCTTCATATGGTTCCATTTTAAGTCGCTCATATTTTGGATTTTCAAAAACTGTACACTACTGATCTTTTTGAAGTTTTATTAGCTAAAGCTGTTTCAAAGAAAGACTGAGCCAGCCTTATATCTTAATTTACATTTTTATTTGGCAGAAAAAGCATAAAGACACATTAAATTTTCATTTAGTACTTATAATTTTCATCAGATTTTAGAAGCCTAAAGCTTTTCTATACAACAGTTTCCTAGATTATGAGCAAGTTTTGTTCCTAAGTCTGTCTTTAAGTGTAGTTTGTATTTAAGTCAGAGCACTCAAGTAGGGTTTGTATCTGACATCAGTTGGTCAAATGTTTGTCTTGTATAGTGTACCTTTCTATACCAAATTAACAAATGTTAAAGGTAAAGGGAAACCTCCAAATACACTAAAACATCTTTAGTATTTAATTCAAACATAATAATGTTTTTATAAACCATTTTATATACTTTGGATTTTTAATTATACTAGGTGTTGTGAATTCACTTCATAACTATCAGTTATACATAATTTTGATTTTATAATCCAGGAATGGACTGTACATCTTCATCTTAGAAGGGTAATTGGATAGTTCTTAAAATATAGAGCATCTATCTACTGCTTTAATAACTTAATTTTGAAGTTTCACACAAATTAAATTGAATGAGAACCTGCTGGCCTAAGTGATCCACTAAAAAGGGAGAGAGAGAAAATGAATAAAGATGAAAATGAAGCATCGCAGTCAACTTTGTTTTTAATTCCCTGGTGATTTTTTTTTTTAAATCATTTTTTTATTTTTTATTAGAAAATGCTTAAAAATTTTTTTAAATGCTTAATTACAGTTCCCTTCATTTAAAAAAAGGTATTTATAAACTTTCAATTGCACAATGTTTATATGCTTATTTTTATGATCATTAGTTCATGCATCCATATCTTAACATTAGAAATGTTTTAATAGTTTACAAACCAGAGCAATGTACTGAAATCCACTTTTGGGAGGATGATTACAGTTTTAGGGTCGCTAATCTGAAGATAAGGATTGCATGTAAGGGCTTTTAGAAATCACTCAGCTCATTGACTCAGCAGGCATGCCTGAGGATGCCAGCGCTATACCCCTCTCTAGCCAAAAACATAAACTTGAGAAGTTTGGCAGATTGTACTGTTGTCCGCCCATTATTACCCTTTCTCTAAAAGTGACACTCCAGGGTCAATTTTAAAAGATGTCAGAGCAGTTTCTTCAACAAGACCAAGACACGAAATAAGCTGAGGAGGGAACAACCTTCCTGGGAAAGAGAATTTAGAGACAACACAACAATTGACCTTGTTTGCACTTTGATTGAAGTAAACAGACCACAGAAAAAGAGGCTTTCTGAGACAATTATTGAAAGTTAAATGTGGATTAGGTATTAGATAATACCAAGGAGGTTTTGCTCATTGTGTTAGGTGGGACAATTATCTTTGTGCTCCATGTAAGAAAATGGCCATTTCAAAATAGATGCATAATGAAATATGTACAGGGGAAGTCCCTACGTGCCTGACATCTAAAGATCCGTGGTTCTCAAGTTTCCTAAGGCCGCAGCCCTTTCATAGAGTTCCTCAGGTTGTGGGGACCCCCCAAGCATCAAATTATTTTTGTTGCTACTTCGTAACTGTAATTTTGCTACTGTTATGAATCATAATGTAAAGATCTGATATGCAGGATTTATTTTCATTGTTACAAATTGAACAGAACTAAAGCATAGTGATTAATCACAAAAACTAATTATGTATTGTGAAATATTTATTTCTATTTATTTAGGTATTTCTAATTACAAATAAATGAAATTTTGTCTGGAAGCATGGTGTAACAATCTTAATATAATATGTGTTCATATGTATTTTCCAATGGTCTTAGGCGACCCTTGTGAAAGGGTCATTCGACCCCAAAGGGCGACCCACAGGTTGAGAACCGCTGTTTTAGACACTTCTGCAACTTACATGCATAGGTTGAGAGAGCAAGAGGCAGATAGGTTTTAAAAGGGAGGAGCGAAATCTGTGAGAACGATTTGGGAGTAGGGGAAAATTCCCTATTAGTTTTTAACTACTAAGTCTGGAAGGAAGATTCATACATGAATCTTCCCTCAAAGCATGATTTTTATTCATATAAAATTATATCTATGAATATAAAATTATATAGTTTTTATGAATATACAATTATAACTTCTCCAAATGTGCAGTACTTTGTTGCCGCTCATCTAAATATTAAAATCATAAGGTATAATCTAAATACTTTTTTAATTGTTAAGCTTACGCAAAAAAAAAAAAAGCATACACTCGATTAGCATTAAGTCCAATGGAAATATTCTAACCCAGTGACAAAACCTGGTGTATTGTAGTTTACAAAAACAGCCTGGGAAAGTCTGAGCATTTCCCCAGAAGATGACAGATACCAATTAGCCTCTCTCTTTGTGTTCTGAAAGGTGTGTACCCTTACACGGCAGCGTGGTACTCTTTGTTTTAAAAGATAGTAAATGTGCGCTTTTTAGCCTTCACACTAATTTGAAAGCTTTTATGAATCTTATATTTCCCACTTTGTTTTTTATCTTAAAGACGTGCTTTCAGATCGCAAATATATCTTCCCAATGAAAGCGATGTTAAGCTAAAAGTATATCTTTCTAGATGCATCCATGTTTAAAAGAAAATATTTATACATTCACATTGAACTTTAATTCTCACAGATTTAAGTGTATCCATGTTTGCTTGGCTGCCTTAAACCATGTATACATTGTTTTTATATTTAAACTAAAACAAACAAAAAACTCTTCAAATATACGTTAATTCAGAGGACATGTGTCCTTAATATGAATTTATCATTTATTCAATTTCTATGGTAGGCTAGTTAACCAAATGTATTATCGTTTCCTATCAGATCATTTACATATATTAAGGCAACAACAATGCCATTTCAATTTAACCTTTCAGAGATTAATCATTTTATTTGAAGGTGTTTTGTTATTTTTTCAGATTCATGATTAAGAAAAATTCACATTGTGTGTGTTTATACAATCATAGGAGTCAAAATTGTCTCAATCTATGAATCTCAATAGTTTGTTCTTGTAACAACTATCGAGAAATGTATTAAAATGCCTAATTACAGGGCAAGAAAAAGAGAAAGCACTGTCTTTTAGCATATGATCTTTCAATTGTTCAGCAAAGGATAAAGAAAGCATTCAAGCGTGGTTTCAAAAACTGTCAGCGAGAAGAAAATGCGAGGTACTTGGTGGAGCCTTAAAGACCTTTCTGGAAAATAGATTTAATTAAAAAGTGAAATAGATTTTCATCTCAAAGAAATCTTTAAAATGTTGTAAAATTTCACAATATTCATATATTAGTGCGGGTACTGTCTTCTTAATCCAGGTGAGGTAAAAAGTCATGCATAAAGCTATTATATTTGATGTAGACAAGAGTGGATCTTATAAATATTTTCTTTCGGGTTTGATTTAAGAGTGACATCGATGATACATTGAAGTATATTGTGATTTTTTAAGTTTTCTGTTTCTGAATCATATAGCTAATTAGATCTTATCAAAGTAATGGCATTTTCAGGAGTCATCCTTGCTCCTTCAGAAAAATAAATCTTTTCACTCAAATTAAGGAAAATTGATTTATGCATTGTTGGGACTAACAGCATAGATGATAGATAGATAGATAGATAGATAGATAGATAGATAGATAGATAGATAGATAGATAGATAGATAGATAGATATAGATAGATAGGTAGAATTGTACCTCTTGGAGCAACACAATTACACGTTAGTCAGATATCAGAATTTCAGAGACATTTTGGTTTTTCCCTATTTACTTTAATGTTAAAACTAAAAGCTAAATGGCTAACTTATTAGTCACAAAGCCTCATTAACACCATGTTTCCCAGTTGCATTAAATGAGAGAACATTAACAAGACTGTAAAAGTAGCCATTAAAAAAAAAAAGTAGCCGTTTATAAATAACTCCGGCCGGTGCTTTTAGGGTTTACATCTTAGCTTCAGCCTGATCTACTTTTGTCAGAGTTTTGGGGAGCCTGGTTGACCTAACAATTACACAGACATTAGTATGACCAGCAACTTCCAAGCAGAAAATGTATTCATTTTGAAGGGTCTTCATTTTAAGACCCTTCACAGACAAATCAATCTAAGAAGATAGATGTTTTGAAGTGACTACTCTGTCATTGGAAGACTGTTTCCAGACCAGGAGTGCTCTCCTTCAACTCAAAAAACCTCAAACTCAAACCCCCTGCCATCTAGTCATCGCCAACCACGGCCACCCGAACTAGTCAATGGCCAATGTATTCACTGGTCACTAGTCTGAAAATTAAAGATTAATTTGGCAGTGTGTTTAAAGACTTCATTAATATCCCCAGTGCTTAGACTTCTGTGTACAATGATACACCTGAACAATAATCCAGGGACTTGATTCCAGTGTAGCTCACTGCAGAGAGGTAGCCAGGAGTCAGGTCTGTTCTGTGTTCCCATGAGCTTGAGATTCTCAGTTTAAATTCTTCTGCAAAAGAGGCTACCAGCTATTTTGTTCTTAAATAGTTATGTGGTAGATTAAGTAATGCTTGAAGATTTGCTGCATCTTGATGGTAGGAAAAAATAATGCCTCTGTGTGATAATGAGTATATGATTTGCATGTGTTTTGTATAATTCACACTATACATATGCATTCATCATGTTATTCTTTGCAATATGATGAATCATGTCAGTTTATTGCATATGTCTGCATGTACCTCACCTCTTAATTAAAGCATTAATCACCAAAATTACCAAAGATAACATGGTTTAACTGTACTTTTAAAATTTAACATTGATCTTTGCATAGTAATACACATATTATTTCTAATTGGTAGACTCAACTAAGACATTTTAAGTAAAGATTTCCATGTTATGAGTCTAGCATATCAATTATTTT
>NW_022103915.1:93382341-93405040 GCF_000313985.2 Echinops telfairi
GGTTATGTGCCTACATCCTACTCACCTGCCTAAACACCCTGGCAATTCTAACAAAAAGACTAAAAAACCTAAAGCCATTTTACCTAGAACTGTTGATGTGTAGAGCCCTGGTGGTGTGATGGTTATGTGTTAGGCTGCTAACCACTAGGTCAGCAGTTCAAAACCACCAGCCACTACATGAAACTTTCATTCCTGCAAAGATTTACAGCCTCAGAAAACCGTAGGGCAGTTCTATCCTATAGGGAGGTGGTTCTCAAACTTCGTGTTGCCATGACCCTTTAATACAGTTCCTCATGTTGTGGTGAAACCCACCCCCCCCAACCATAAAATTATTTTCATTGCTGCTTCATCACTGTCATCTTGCTACTGTTATGAATCGGCAAACCGTGTTAAAGGGTCATTCGACTCCCAAAGGGGTTGGGACCCACAGGTTGAGAACCACTGCTATAGGGTCTCAATGAATTGGCAACTGCACGATGATAGTTTGGGGTGTGTGTGTATGTATGTGCACGCGCATGTAGTGTCTGGGATGCTGGGGTTTTGTTTTCAGAATCAATAAGGCACTGATTCCATACTTCTCATGTACTTCTTGCTTTGTCAGTTTTCCTGCACACTGCCTCTTGACTACTCTTCCAGGCGCACAGCTTTGAGTAGGACGCATCCCTCTTTGTCTTGCTTATCTCCACCCGTTCTCTCTGTGACACAGAGACATGAGACCCATGCATACCACATTAACAGACTCCCTGGCCCTCCAGCTTTCTTTAGGGTTCTGTCCGTGAGAGACTCTGGCGGGAGATCAAGACTAGAAAGAGGGTGTCAATGGGGTTTGCATGCCCTAAGCTCCTCCTTCCTCTTTGTGTCTCCTCTGGGTGACCAGCTACTTCTACCAAGTCAATCCCAGTAGACTATCCTTTCCACACAACCTCTCTCTCAATGATTGACATCCTCTTTCTCATTCAGGTCTGTGAATGATAAGAACTTCCTGTAGTTCACAGTTGCAAGATATTCCACGTCACTGATAGGTTCCATTGGAGTTCCTAGGTGGGCAAACTGCTAAGCAGGTTGGTAGCTCAAGTCCACCTAGTGCTCCTTCAGAAGAAAGGCCTGGTGATCGACTTAAGAAAATGCAGCCGTAGAAAACTGGGGAGCACAATTCTATTTGGACAAACATGGAGTGGTCATGAGTCAGACTAGACTTGATAGTAACTGGTTGACTAATGATTTCCATAAATCTTGCGCACGTTCAGAAATAGACCGTGTACTAAACACCCCTGGTGTGATAGTAGCCTTGCACTCTCATCTTAAGAGCCTCTAAAGATCTTTGGTGGTTGTCCATTCACTGAGGAGGAAAGTGAAACTCCTCCACCCAATGCCCAATAAAGGGCTTTCACACTCCCGCCTCTCTCACCTGATCGCCAGACATTCCCCAATATGTCTCTCCCTAACTCCAACACCTCACATTGTCATTTTGTAAACCGTAGCCCCAAAGTGTGGATTATCCCTAATCTCTTCCTCTATTGTTACCTGTTATATCTAACCCTCTGCTAAATTATCTTAGTGTAATAAAGTCTAGAGCCTAGACTGATTCCAAGTATTGTGTATGTGGCTTAACTTATATTAGAAACTATTGGAAAATATGTACCATAAATGTGGAAATAACTAGCCACAGTAGGAGGTTCTGCATAAAGAATTATAAGACTTCTGTGGACAAATAACTTCTACTCACTGCCTTTTCTCTAAGTGTCTCTCATGATCTGCCCACTGTACTCGGGGTCAATTAGTTATACTCCAACTACTTAGTGTCCAATTAATGACTATTCAGTCCTATTAGACAGCTATGGGATCAGGGCACTGTACAGGTAACCTCAGTCTGTGTTAGATCATGTGACAATCACTGAATCAGTCAGATGTATCCAGGAATGTAAGGTCATTTAACCTACATATTCATGGAACTGGTGGGCTACTTTGTTTGGACAAGAGATGAGGGTCTGGAAGGTACTTGAGAGTGTTTTAAGTGTCCCATAAAATTATATTAACAACGACAATATATTTTGAGACCATGTTTATAACCAATAAGACCAGAAATCTAGTGATTAGTACAGAACTCACCTTTCCTTTGCCTTTAGACACAAACCATTGATGATCACCTGATGCATTTTCTTATTTGCCTTCTTGGTTATAAGACCTCTCTGTTTTCTCCAAGCCTTACAGTGAGTGGCCTTCCCTCTCCGTCTCCTTTTATCATCCCTTCTAATCAGTCTCTTAATGTTGCAGTGTCCCAGGGCTCAGTGTTTGCTTCTCTAGATTCTTCTTAGTGATTTCATACAATCATCTGGCCTTAGATGCCATGTGTATCCCAATACTACCCAAATGTATGGCTCCATTTTGGCCAACTCCCTTGCACTTCAGACTCCCACGTTCAATTTCCTACTGAGTATCTCTAGTTGAGTATATGACATGTTAAGTTTAGCATGGCCAGGTTTCATTTCCAGATATTTCCACAATTGAGCTTTTCCCCGTTTCAGTTCATGATAGCTCAATCCTTCCATTTACTTGGGCGAAGTACCTTGGTGTCATGCTTGGCTCCTTCTTTCACATTCCACTTCTGAAAATCCTCTTAGCTCTACCTTCAAAGCTATATTCAGAATCCAACCCTTTTTTCACTCTGCACTGTTAACACTTTGGCCCAAGCCTCCATCACTTTTTTTTTAATAGCTTATTCAAATACCTACTTCCACCCTTACTCTCCTTCAGTCTTCCTCAAGATAGAATTCAGCTCATCCTTTGAAAGTATGCCTGATCCCTGTGAATCCTCTGCTCAAGATCTTACTTCAGTCCCCTATTTCACACAGAGTAAATGCCAAGTCCTTACCTTGCCCTTCAGAGCACTGAAGCCTAGCCCAGTCATCACTCTAACCTCACTGTATTGTCTCAAATGATATTCTCTACTTAATCTCTAGGTTCTAATATCCACTACAATGGCTACAAAGAACTCACAGATAAAATTTGTGATCAAAGGGTTTATTAAGGAAATTAATTAGTTGTAATGCCAGTGAGAAATGCTCAGGGTTGAGTTGTTGATCAGGCTATATTACACCGTTCTTTCAAGTCTGCTAACAAATGCCAAATGGGCATGCCACTCTGCTATAAGCCTCAACCACAAGACGTTCACGGAAGCTCTGTGGATCAGTAAGTCCAACGGCCTAAATTCAGTGCCCAGGGGCAAAGCTTCAGACCAAAGGCCCTCAGCTTCCCTTCTATGGATCAGTAAGTCCAACTTCCCCGAAAACCAACTTCCTGCACAGAAGCACTCCTGTTAACTTGTTCCATGGGTTGGGAAGCCCATCACTCTGTCCCATGCTGCTGCTCCTCTGATGGAATACCTGTCTTCTGAATCCAAGAGATTCACCTTCCAGTGATCTTGAGTCCAGAGGATGAGCCCTCCTCCTGGCTCTTACTGGTAATGAGATCTCGCCTCCTGCTTCTTAGAGGGCTCATTTTATACACAGCAGGATATCGATTCGGGGAATCTTGGTCACAATTATGTACATGTGTCTCCTATCAGTATCTTCCCTCACCACCACCACGCGCCTCCTTACCAGCCCAATGCAGGGAAACGTTGTTTGGTAGGAGTTAGAGACTTTGACCAGAAGACTCACAATAAATAATTCACCGCTCCTTCACTCATCTCTTATCATTCTCCCCTGATCATTCTGCACGAATCCACTAGCCTCTTTGCAGGCCCTCATGCTTTCCAGGTACATTCTTACCTTAGGCCTTTGCATCTACTGTTCTCTTTGCATGAAACCTGTTTCCCAGGTAATGTATCATTTATTACTAAAAATCAAGTACAATGCTATCTTTTTAGTATTGTACAAATCCCTGCCCTAATCCCCTTTTATAAAAGTATGACTTTCCCCCAACAACTCCATCTTCCTTCCTCCCATATTTATATCTCTGCATAGTCTTTTTCACCTTCCAACAGGATTTATTAGGTCCTTCACTTGGTTCACTCCACTAGAAGGAACGTTCCATGAGGGCAGGGATTTGGATTTGTTTTGCTCATTGCTATTTTTCTAGGGTTAGAACAGGACCTGGCACATAGTAGACTCTCAATGCCTGTGTGTTGAATAAATAAATGAGTTTTATTTTGAACAAGCATAATTTGTTTCCTAAATGTAAATATCATGTTATCAGCATTAACAGCACAAATTGTTCATGTTGTCAGCAGTGGATGTTCCCAACGCTTCTTCCACTGGGAACGAGGGTTACAAATCTAGTGGATATGGAGTGGCATATGAACAGTCTTCAGGCTCTTGGTTTTGAAGTTTGAAGGGAACAAGATAGGGTCCCCCTCTCCCCCTTGCTTTTGTCTAACCAGACCCTGAGAGAAATAATCTCCACTTGCAAAAAAGTAATTATTGGTATTGTTTCATATGTTACTAGTCTGTTTGGAGATGTTATTACAATTAATTTATCAAACCCTTTATGAGCCATGCACACTGTAATGCATATTTTAACTATTACTGGCAAGTTTCAAACTTCAGAATTAATTATGCAAGTATTCCAAATGTTAGCTGATCTACACTAAAGCCAGAGATAGTATCTTGGAGCTGGCTGTGAATAAGTAGGCCTTCTCCTATTTCCATTTTGATCATTGACAGTTACACAGCACTGTTGCATTGAATTTAAAAGCCCCACAGCTCTGGCCATCTTTCCACATTTCATAGCCAACAAGAATTAAGAAATTAATATTCCAATGGAAATATCGTGCCAAGTGTTATGCTTTTTTAAAAAGAACTATATTTGAATATTCATATATTCATAGAAAGTACCGTACAGACGACACAAATCCACACTACTTAGCAAACATAATAGATTGGCTTTGCAAGCGAAAAGGACTGACTGGAGTTAGAGTTATCAGGCTCAATACTATTTGCTGAAAATGTTCTCCAAAGCAAAGTGTGGGTAGTTAGATAACTTTGGGAAATGCTGTCCACCGTCTCAAGATATTACAAGACTGAGAAGGCCCGCAGCAAGGAAACGGGTTTTCTTCATGGGCCCCCTTTGGATTACCCTCTTGGGAGCTGTGTCAGGCAGTCCTGACACATAGGAGATGGTCACCAAACAGTTGCTGAGATGTGACTGAGGTGGCACTTGTAAGCTGCCTCAAAGGAGCTAATAAATCCAGGCAGGCATCCTAACTAATCATACCTCTTATAAATGAACAGTTCCATTGGCTAGAAACTGCCAGCAAAATGTTCCCAGGACCAAACAGATCATTTAATGGGAAAGAGAACTTCTGGTCCCATGGCTTAGCTGTGGAGATTTGGTGACCTTTAGAAGCAATACGAGGGAGTCTCAGAAAGCCCGGGGTGGGGGGTGGGAATTCTCTTATCTTTTCATTCCCATTTTCCACAAACCTTGTAAAGCCCGCTGGGATTATACACAAGTCAAAACCTGCTCGATGTATTTTGATGAAAGAGGAAGATTATGGCACCGAACTTTGAATTCTTATTGGAAACCAGACCTACTGGATTCAATGAGACTGGAAGAGCCCCCAATTCTATGCCTAGAAACAATATTTGAACCTTTGAGCCACACTTCTTGAGTCCATGAAGTTATTTTTCAAGTAAACAGTTGATCTCAGTGAATAATGTGTACCTTGTCTGTTGAGTCAGTTTAAAGAATTGCCTGTGTGAAGCCAACATGGCAACAGTAACTACAAACCAGAGAGAAGCTTAAGAGGCAGAGTCTGAGTCGACGAAGGTGAAACAACTCGATGGTAGAGATGGTGAGAATGGTGGCACAAAGGACTGTACGTGTAAAGGACAATGTTGAAGATGTTCTCTGTGTGTGTTTTCACCACCAAATTAGGAACTATATAAATATTTGCAGTTAAAATCTGGGGTACCTGGAATCAGAAAAGAATGAGAGCCTCTATTACAGTGGGGAAGAAGGAAAATAAATGAATAGATGAATGGAAACATTGTTTTTTTCAAGTCAAGACACAGTGACCATGGTAGGTCTTTCTTACCAACTCTGATAAATTAAATCTTCATAAAATACTTGAGTTGAATCACCTTCCACCAAATTCAGTTGGCTCCCTCTGTCTGTCAGACTTAGATCATAACTTGGAAAATGGCTTGGCCTCTTGTGAGCTGTGCACCAGAAGAGTTTAAAGCAGTAGCAAGCCTGCCCATGCCCAGTCCAGCCCGTGGCCACCCCACGCACGGCTGAGCACGACTGTGCTGCACGGGATTTTCAGTGGCTCATTTCTCCCAAGGAGACAGTGAGACCTTCCATCCGCCGCCTCTGGGTAGACACAAACAACTGAGCACTTTAGCCACCAGGGACTTCATAGCTCTGCTTTGCCCAGGAGAAAGGTGAAGCATTGAAAAGTTTAGCTGTGGGATAGCTCAGCGGCATCTCATATTTTTGGTGTATGGCCATGGACCTGAGGGCTGCGTCCTCTCACACCTGGCAAGAAGCAGCAGGGCATCTGTAATACTGTTTTCCCTGCTGGTTTTATATGTATCAACTACCCAGTAAGCAGAAAAGATAGAGACATGACTGTGTTCTTGTTTATCTGCATGCTTCAGATTGGAAATAAGTGTATATGAAAGGGGCTTCAAAAAGTTCATGGAAAATGGAATTAGATGGTAATGGAAGTTGGACACAGACTCTGAAGCTTGTGAGTGTGTGTGTGTGTGTGTGTGTGTGTGTGTAAATCCAGACGATGAGAAATGGATATCATGACAACCCAGCCAGTTTCCGCATGCAATGTAAATATCAGAGATTTCTGATGGGTTATTTAAAATATTAAAGGGAAAAATTGCAGGTTCCCAAGCTTTTGCAAAAGCAGTGATTCACTTTCACCACTAAAATATTTACTTGACGTTAAACTTTCATTGTTATCAGCCCATCAGTAGAGGGATAGCACCCCATAAAAGATAAGAAAATTGTCATTGTTCCCCACTAAACACCCACTTTGTGATAAGTACTTAACTTATAAAGATATGATGCTGGCCAAACAAGCTCCTTGTATCATTTTTAAATACATTTAACAATTTGTTCAACTTTGGTATGCCTTAGAGTCTGCATAATCTAATTCTGGCTTTATCATTATATTGAAAAAGAACTGTTACTTTCTAAAACCATGCCTAATCCAATGGAGAGCACGCTAAGCTCCCGGTCAGTACATGGAACTCTGAAGGCAACTATTACTCGGTTTGTGTTCACAGCTACATTGTTTTTCTGTTATTTGATGTAAATTATATGTGTCTATCAATAATTTTTATGAATGTATCATTTTAACATACCCTCAGTCAATACAAACAAGTGTTGCATATAGAATTGATTCAGAACAGTTGAAGCTATTCATTTAAAATATTCTTTAATTTTTTTTCAAGTCCTAGGGCATCAAAATGTATACAGACATCCTTTTCATAATTCTTGTGCAGATTCTCCCTAGATTGTGAGCCTTGGGATGGATCTTTTAAGGTGATTTTTAGTGTACCTCTTAAATCTTTGTAGCAAATGTATTCAAATCTTTTACTTGCTATTAGCTAAAAGGATTAGACTAAAATTTACTGCATGTGCTTCAATCTAGGGAAATAAAGCTTCCAAATAGAGATTTGGAAAGAGTTAAAAATATATACTTTGTAAAAAAATGTGTTGCAATTTTTGTTGTTTTATGATCGAACATTCTCTAAGAGAATTAAAACCCTTTCTTAAGTTTTCTGCCACCATCCCTCATCTTTCCCCCATCAGTCCAAGGACAGACAGGACTAAGTGGTTGTAGTCTTCACACCTCAAAGATTATCTCAAAGTCAAGATCTTGTATTCTGACCTGCACATGAATATTTGGAAATTAAAATACTCTTATTTCCAAATACTCTTAATTTAGAAATTAAAGTACTCTTATTGTGAGACCTGCCCATCTCACAAGCAAGTTCCTATTAGACTTAAAAGATCTTCAAAAATCAAGCTAGCCTTTCACTCAGTTTCTTCTGTCACTCAGTCAAGCCACTCGGAAGCATTTACTTGGAGACAGCCGTTGTACAGGGCGCAGACCCAGGCTTCCTACGAAGGAAGCTCTGCTCCCCGTGGGCGGCCTCTCTGTGGAAGAGAATACAGACCAGGGGGCAGCAGTCCTGGCAAATAAACCAACACCTGCTGGGTGAGACGTTCTGAAACAAATAAATGCACTGGAAACTTAGGAGACAGAGGAATATTCTACCATTCTCAGTTTAGCGCTGGGAGATGGATAAACAGGTACAGGTGTCGCAAACAAAAGGATTAGACTGGTTTCAGGAACCAGTCACCACCACATTCAGAGCAACCTGCTCCAGTGTCATGTACCGTAAGCTTTGCTGTCAGGACAGTGCAGGTCAGGTTTTAAAGCAGGTGGCTGTCACGATTAAGAGATGTTTTGTCTGTAAGGATGTTTCTTTGTCTATTTCTTCTGGTCTCAGCCTATTGCAGGCCGCCCTCCATATATTCTTAAACAGCAAAAACAGTTTCAAGTTGTTATCAATTTCAAATATCTTTTAAACAAAGTATGTTTTCTCTTCCTGAGCAATGAGTGGCAATGTTTTGAAAATGCAAGTTTTGTTATCTCCCGACTTAAGAAGTGAGGGTTCCCATGACACCTGTGGCACACAGTTTCAGGGAAGAAAAAAGTTTGCTTCTCCTGGTCATTCCTAAATAATGTATTTCTGAAGCATTTCTGGGCAATGACAAGAGTCCACGAAGGTACAGGCCACCAATGCAAAGCTTAGTGTGACATGGTTTTCATTCACTTAGGCCTCTTTTTTTATAAGTGAACTTTCCTCAAAGGTTTTTGTCTTCACTCTTGCCTTCATTTCCTTGAAAAGCTTAATGAACTCGATCGTGAGAATTAAGCAGAAGGTTAAAAAAATCACAGGCTTACAGACGTTTTACAGTTAGCCAAAACCTCATATTGCTTGTGACCTCATTTTATGAAGGAGGAAACAGGCTCGATGAGATTGAAGTCGCTCCGCATCCAATTATCTGTCTTCTGAGAGCTGGGCAAAAGCAGTTAAAAACAAGACTGAATTGTTAACATTTGTGCTAGGAATTGTTTTAATGTCACAACTATTCCATGTTACATAACTGCTATCTCCTCCTTGACACAGAGATTTCTTTAAATACCAACCGAAGCATTTTTCTTAGCAATTAGTAGCAGCCCAAAGATTGTTAGGGCCCACTCATGCAAGCACCGAGTGTTGCTCCCATGTAATACCTTGTGCCCTCAACGCAGCAACCTATGAAAAGAAAAGAAAAATAACCATGAAAGAGGATAACCTAGAAATTAATTAGACCATTACTTACAACCCAAGGAGCAGGAACGATCAAGAACCAAACTCACGACCATGGAGTCGGTGCCGACTCAGAGTGACCCTAGAGGACCAGGTGGAACTGACCCTGTGCCTTTCTGAGGCTGCAGCTCTTTGTGGAAGTAAGAAGCCTCATCTTACTCCTGCTGTGGCTTCTACCTGCTGCCCTTGTGGCTCACTGCCCTCCTCCTTACCACTGGGACACCCAGGCTTCTGTCAATAGCGCCTTGCCCTTAATAAACATGTTACAAAAGATTAACCCACAACAAGCCACCAAACAAAAATGAAACCATTGCCATCGGTTCTCTGCCGACTCCCGGTGCCCTGATATGTGTCAGTCGAATGTGCTTTGCAGGGTTCGTCCTGGCTGTGTCCTTTTGCAAAGGAGACCGTCTAACCTTTCTTTTGAGATGCCTTTGGTTGAACTTGAACCGACAACTCTCAGTTACAAGGCAAGCACTTAACTGCTTGCAGCACCAAGGGACTCCAGAAGAGAGCTAGAAGTACTGCATCTCTAACTTAAAAGCTTCACCTTTCTCCCACGGCGGGGCTGGTGGTTTCAAACTGCTGACTGCGGTGAGGAGTCTGTCACCACCACCCCACCCACTACATCACCTGGGATCCTCTCAAACTCACAGCCACTGAGTCAATACTGACTCATAGCGACCCGACAGGGCAGGGTCAATCTGCCCCCGTGAGTTTCCAAGACTGTAACTGTTTATGGGAGGGCAACGCCTCCCCTTCTTCCCACAGAACGGCTGATGGTATGGATCACAGCCCAGAGTTTAACCCCTACGTCACCAGGGCTCCCCCACCCTCAAGTAAATCAGTGTGTGTAGTCGTTTTGGAGGAAGCTTTCTTACAACTGTCTCCTTGCCCCACAGCCCAAGCAAAGTTTGCCTCAGAAGTGGCCTTGGTTTTCTTTCTTATTAATGTTTCTCAGACAATGAAGAAGGAGCCCTGGTGGTGTAGTGGTTATGCGTTGGCCTGCGATCTACAAAGCCAGCAGTTCAAAACCACCAGCCACTCCCCATTAGAAGGACCCGACTTTCTACTCCCTTAAAGAGTTACAGTTTCAGAAACACAGAGGCAGTTCTACCCTGCTCTCTAGGGGCACTGTGAGTCGGCATCAACTTGATGACCGAGTTTGGTTTGTTTGGGGGTTGGGGTTGCAGTGTTCCAGCCAAGAGGTGCGTCTCTGTTTGCAGAGCCACGTAGTGAAGCCAGGGTGGTCAGGGGGAGGGTGTTACTCATTTGACTTTTTCAAGATCTCAGATTCTTCAAAAGTAAGGGGCCTTTGTTTTTTGTTTTGTTATGTAAACTTAAAGTACCAAAAAACAATTCCAGCAGCGATAAACTGGGGCACGTTGAGCACTTGATATTATTACAAAGTACAAGGCATTACCTAGACCATCTAATCTCTGGTTTGAGGCTCCGTTGGGGGAGGGGCGCACAAAACACCATGGACTTGTAAAGTTTGCAGAAACTGCCGACAGACCCAGATATGTGGGAGGTTGTAGTCTCTTGAGAGGAGGTGGTTGCTTTTCCTGTTGCCTCTCCTATCCACTTTGACCTCCAACCTTGTCCAGCATGTATCACGGCAAATAAAACTGCTGAGGTTTGACAAGAGGATATAAAGTCACTAGGCCATCGCAGAGGGATGGCCACATGATTTTCTTCAACCGAAATGAAGTCATAAACACTCCCTCATACCGCTTTAGCCTTAATAATGACTCTTTAAAAAGAAAAAGAAGGAAACCCCCTGAAATATACATATTAAATGATGTTTGACAACTGGAATTTAGTGGTTTTGTTATTGGTTGTCTCTGACCATTAACTTGGATTTCTGTTCTTAATTTTAATGTATACGGTTTCAAGCAAGCAGCATATGATACTGATATAAACATGGCATTTGTATACAGCATTATAAATGGATTTTTAGTTTGTGATTAAGACAAACCAGATGACAAAAAAAAAAAAAAAGCAATGTATTTGCATAACTCTCTAGACTTAAAAGAATCCCCAGCATTGGATTCACCTGTAGTGCCTTTTCTTTTCATTTCGCCAATCAGAGACATGTTCACGTACCACTAAAACTAGCCACCATTGCCAAAGTTTAAGCGGCTTATACAGATCCTCAAACAATTCAGCAGTCAATGGAAATGATGTATCCGACACCAGAGCAGTGCCCCCTTGTAAAGTCTCTGTTCCCTCCTTCTGACCACGTCAGGGACCGGGAAGCTGTTATATTTGTATGTGTGTAGTTTTCCCTGTGCATTTTTGGTGGATTCAGCCTAGCATCTCCCAAAGACACCTAGAGAAGTGGTTCGTAGATCCAGGTGATGGCACCTCATTCTAATTGTCTCCTGCTTGTATGTCCCTCTCTGATCCTGTAAAGATGTACAGCCTCAGAAACCCGGCACAGGGCCCCGGGAGCTGAGATGTGGCGGAGCAAAGAGAGGACAGAACTAGGAGGGTCAGGGATCTGGGAGGAAGGGGCATGCGTGCTAGCACATGGCATCCTTTGGGTCCCTCCTGACATTGTAGTCCCCTCAGCAGAATCCTCCTGCCTCTCGGGAGAGTCGGGTTGCCTTTTGGAGAAATAGGATGTGGCCACCATGAAAGTGCCTCTAAAGAACCCCTCCCAGGCCCCACCACACGAGCCCTTCACTTCCTTCTGAGGCGGATCCAGAGCTCTGCGTGTGAGTGACACGGGGCAGGGGCCTGAACATAACCAAAAGATGCAAGGCCAACAACCCGATCCATGAGGGTGTGACCCCACGTTGTGAAGGTCTTAGAAAACTCCGTTTTTAGAAGTTCTTTGGGGTGAAAACTGTGGAGATCTTCAGGAACGGGCCTTCGCCCATCCAGCAATACAATGTTACCAACGCCAATTATTCATCCCAGCTGTAGTGATCCAGTGCATTGATGCGACACTTCCACATTCATTATTTTCTGTGAGCCTAGCCATTCCTTGATGAGAGGCGAAAGCATTTTAATGGACAGGAACGTGATGGCTCAGAACGATAAAGGGACTTGTCCAAGATTCATTCATTGGTGTCAGAGGCCGGATTTGTTTATTATTCTACCAAATAGCTATTTAGCATTTACCAGGCATCCAAGAATGAGTGTGTATCCCTGCCCCTGGGAAGCTCAGTTGGGGCCTTGGAGTGTCCGGAGGTGCTGTGGACGATGTGCAGGGGATAGGGGGGTCGTGGAAGCAGTGCCATGTAACCGCTGTATAGGAGGGGGAGGCAGAGTCTGGTCTCACTCAGTACCACCCAGGGGGCTCACACTCCCAGTGAGCCCCCAGGACAGAGTAGAACTGTCCGTTCCACTTTCCAAGGGTGCAAATCTAGACAGGAGCAGAAAGCCTCATCTTTCTCCTGCAGAGCAAGTAATGGTTGCGAACTGCTAACCTTCTAGTAGATTCTGGTCTCGCTGTTCTCCTTTTATGTAGTCAGTTGTTTGCTGTTTGACCAATTCAACCCTCTCTTCCCATTTTAACGTGTAAGATTTTTTTCAGACGAGCCCTGCTGTATGACAAAGGGAGACCTCCGCTTCCAACTGAGTTGGTGAGACTCATCCTCACTGCCGTGGACTCGGTGCCCACTATAGGACAGGGAAGGACTGCCCCTAGCAATCAGTTCCCGAGGAAGTAACTCTTAACTTAAAGGAATAGAAAGTCCGTCTTTCTCCCAAGGAGTGGCTGGTGGTGTCAAGTCACTGACTGTGAATCGCAGTCCAACGTATCACCACCAGGGCTCCTCAATGAACCTCTGAAACTCATGTGGTGGCCCTTGCTCGGGGAAACCCAGTCTCGCTGCCTTAGGGTGTTTAAAGCTTAGATCAGTATCCGCAAAACGAGTTTCTGGATTACTTACTCCTGTGTCCTTTGTAGTTGCTTTTCCCGAGAAAGCCATTCCTTGGTGTCATTTGTAAATGAAACCACATACATGGTGTGGTCACCAGCCAAGGAGGTGGACAGAGCTGACCTTCTCTCGCTTCCCTGTTGCCGGGGCAGGGGTCACATGAGCCCCCAGCTCCATCCTCGTTACCCTTTGTGCTGCCAGACATTCTTCCCCCACCACGCTCCTCCTGCACTGCCTTCAATAGTCCATCACAGCGGCCACACAGACCCCACAGACGGCGCTCACGGTTCTAGGGATTATTAGGGAAATTACCAGGTTACTGCCACCAGTCACATCAGCAAACAGCAAGTCATTGGTCTCCTCAGCCAGCAGCTACATCAGTCCCTCTGGTTCTCAGCCTCTCAGCCATGTTGTCCCTTGGCCTTTGCCTCCATTGGTCAAGAAGGCCTGTCTCACAGTTCCGTCGTCTCAGGCCAGTTGAGGAGCAGGTACCCCACAGTCCTGGCGCAACTCCTCTGAGCCTCTGTGCCAGTGTCTTGTGCATCTGGTCTCCGTGGGCTCTGCTGCTTCAGACAGAGATCTGCCAAAGGCCCGCATCTTTCTCCCTGCCCCAGAGAGCTCCCATACACAGAGGGAGAAGAAGGTTGATGCCTTAAGTCACACCTTCTAGGAAAGTAGTCTTAAAGAGGTCCCCAAGGAAACAAAGGGTGTAGCCTACTCCTGTAACAGAGCATGCCCTCCACAATAGGATCTTGGCCACAGGCATCGAGTCCAGCTTTGTAACACGATTCTAAGACAGATGGAGTTATGGCTGACTGCCTCTCACATAGCAGTAAGAAATTTACAGTAGGCAGCCAGCAGGTTGAGATGAGCTTCATCTCACGATCGTCGGGAAACGCAAACTCTGCCGTGGAGATGATGCGGCCGCAGCACCCCATGGCAGTGCTCCCATGGGTTTCTGAGGCGGTAGAAAGACTCATCTGTCTCCTGCGGATTGGCTGGGGATTTCAAACTGCTGCCTGGCAGTTAGCAACCCAACCCGTAAGCTACGATGTCATTAAGGCTCCGGTGAAGATCATCCACAAGGCAGAGAAAGCTCACTGCTGTCAGGTGGATGCAGGACAGTGAAGAGCTGCCGAGACAGTAACTTTGCACGGGAGTAGGAGTGGAAAGCGGCTTGGGATTTTGAACTGGAAATCTTTCAGTTTACAGATCAAATCAACACCACCATGACACCGAGCCTCCTGGCTTTCTATCATGGGAACTCTCTAGACCTAACAACGGATGTCGTTTTGGTAGTGTCCAGGGCCGCCTAGTTAGAAGGCTCGGAAGTTGGTCTGACTGCCAGCCCTCTTCATTCTAGTTCTGTAAAGCGTGTCAGTAGCTGCCGAAACTGTCTCTGTACTAAAGGATGAGTAAGCAGAACGCCCTCTCCCCACCAAGAATAGCAGTGAAATCTAAGCTACCAAAATGAAGTCCAAAACGAGCAGGAAAGGACTCCCGCTCCAGCTTGAGCATGCGGGAGGGGGGGCGGTGCTTGTCTAAATCCTCTTGTGTCTTTTATGGCCTTGCAGGCATTACTAAGCAGGCCAGGACACAAGCATTCCCTGACTAGACATAGAAGAGCAATAGGATCAACCAATAAAAAAAGTAGAGGCTCAGGTTGAAAATTTTGAGAAAAATAAACTCAGAATTAGGGAACTCTGGGACCTTTAAAACCAACGTTCCAGGCTCAGTCGTGCCTTGGAAAGTATGTGCAGGGTGTGTGTGTTTAGAAGAAATATCTGAGTTTTCATTGTTCTTTCAACTTTTCTATGGATTTGAAAGTGTAAGAAAGATAGTAAGGACTTCCTTGGACAGGTCTTTGGTAGAATGAAATGCTCCTTGGGCAGTGAGAGAGGGGCCCTGCTCCTCTGGTAGAGTGTCAGAAACATCCAGAGGCACCCAGCACTAGCCCTGTCATGCCTAATGCATAGGAGCGTGGCCATGCCACTTGTTCCAGTTTGTAACAGAAGCAGGAAAACACGTGGACGTCATTTTCGGTGGTTTTCTGCCATCCCATGTTGATGTCATTGGGGACTGGAGGCTTACATCACTGCCATAGAGTGGATGGGGACTCATAACGACCCCCTGCGGGCTTCCAAGACTGTACCTGTTTGTGGGAGGAGAAAGCCCAGTCTTTCTCCCAAGGAGCTGCTGGTGGTTTCAAACTGCCGACCATGCACATCACAGCCCAAGGTGTAATGTCTACACCCTCAGGGTTCCCTTGACACGATCCAGGAAGTCACTAGTCATCCGGACTAGGTAACTGGGTGACCCTGGCCAAAGATGTTTCTTCCCCCGCAGTGATATATGGAAAGACAGAGCTTCCTTGATGTGCTAAAGGCCCTGCAGCTGCTGAGCTGAGTTTTGAAGTCCAGTGTATTTTTTCTTCCATATTACTGTGTTGACTGGTGGGGACAAACACCACTTTGGGCCAAGTAAGCCCCGAGATGAAGAAGAAGAGATCCGATGGTCCCTTCTTCCCTTTCTTACCTTCCTGCACCCGTTCTCCAAACAACCCCTCCATTACTTCCATCGCCTGTGGGATTCAGCCTACGAAGGACTCTGTTGCCCTATCGCACTCCAAGTCCCAACATCCTCTGACCACTTAGCTTAATTTGAGTCTTCTCTGACCCCTGGTCCTCTTGTGATTTCTGCTAGGTGCCGTCGAGTCGGTACTCATAGCACCTCATGAATAACAGAGTGAAGCGCTGCCCAGTGCTGCGACATCCTCGCAGTTGGCCTTCTGTTTGATGCACTGTTGCAGCTCCCGGGTCCATCATCCTGTCGAGGGTCTTCCTCTTTGTCGTTGCCCCTCCACTGTACCAAGCAGGATGACCTGCTCCGGGCACTGGTCTCCCCTGACAACACGTCCAAAGTACACGAGACAATGTCTCACCACCTTTTCCTGGAAGGCGCATCCTTCGGATCTTCCTTTTCTCGCTTAACCCACAGTCCTTCCTTCCAAAGAATCTCCTCATTTCCGTTTTTCTGCTCAAGCCAGCTTTACTAATGTCTCATGCTATCCTGAGAAGATCGAGAGAGAGGATGCCCTTGGGATTTCAGTCTTATGTTGAAAGTTCTATCATGGTTGGGGACATAATGTCTCCATGGGAGTGGCCCTTGAGTCCCAGACCCCTCCAAAACCCAAGCCATTACTGGGATTTTGGGTGGCTTACTTCCCCCACCTTATTTAATGCAGGGGATAAAAGGCAATCCACAGGGAAACCACTCCCTATTACTCTCCACAATAATTTTCACCTACATTTCTATAGATGACTGAGATCCTGTTACCCATAAACACAGGGCAGTAAACATCTTTATGCAGGGCATCTGCCCAGAATTGCCCTGGAGTGCTCTTAGTATAATTTATTTGGTGATTCCAGGCACTTCAAGTGCGTCATTCTAGAATCTCAGCTTGCGAATTGGAAGAGGGTGCAAATGAGGTTGCACTGACGCAGGTGTTTGGCCGGTTGGCTTTCTTCTCCTCCACAAACTGACAAAAAGCGGCAAGATTTGATTAGTTGGCTATTGGCGGCATGTAAAAGATAAATTTCAGTTCAACCTCACCTGGCTGGAACAGGTACCAATGGAAGCATCTTCTTTTACAGGCTGCTGAGAGGTGCTAGCTCTTCAAAAGCAGTCTGTGAAATCTCAGTGAGCCCCAGTGAATGCAAATTAACAGTTGTTTTCTTTCAGAACTGTGTGACTGAATAAACATTTACCATTTGTTTCATTTCTACTCATCTCTTAAAACAGTTGCTACAGGTCTTAATAGTAAGATTCCAAACACACACATACAAAAACGTATTAGCCTTGGCACATCAAAATATTGTTCATCTTTCAAACTTGAGATATTCCCGTTTGGCTCCTCACTGAGTTTATAATGTTTGGAGGATATGTATCTAAAAACGCATCTTGCTAATCTCCTGGAATTGATTTCCCTCCCTTTCTTTAAAGCCCCTGTAACTTGTCACTTTTCCCAGCTTCCCAGCTTACACATGGTCTGTCACTTGTGAGACTGACAAGCACTGTGGTCCAATTCAGCCTGAGGAGGGGCTCGTCTGCGAAGTTTAAACCACTAGCGTCATGTTTTGAAAGAGAGGGCCTATGACACTTGTGCCCAATCGTCATGAGGTTTCACAAAATGGAATTGCAGCCTTAGCTGAGAGAGCCGCGTGTCCTGCTGTTATTGTATATCCCGTATCCCAGAAGATCATGTGGTCACCTCTTCTCACGGCACCACTGAGGCCAAGGCAAGAGGTACAAAATTCAGGCAATTGGACAACAGTATCAAATAGGTTCATTTTAAGAACTGTTCCTATAGGCTTATTCCAATCGTTAACATTCCTGGACTCCTTTGTCTGCCAAGGGCTCACCACTCAGTGTACTGGCAGCAAACTTAGCATGACAAAGTTGCTCCCTAATTTCTTTTTTTTTGCAAATGACAAACCTGGAGCCCCAAACTGACTCTCCCAGCAGTAAACTGCAGAATGGAGATGAGATCCTAGAGATAGAGTCGAAGGGATTATCTGGGATCATGTAGACAGTTTGCACTTGCCTTTGTATAGCTACTGGGTTAGATCATTCTTGGCAAGGTGGGTGAATTAGTATCTTATTCCTGAGCCCCATTTCAATACCTAGTTTGGAACTCTTCCACTCCCCTGAAAACTTCCATTGAAATCTTTATCAATGGTATTAGCATAGGCAAAATGGAATCACTATTGACATGTAGTTTTGTGGTGGTTTGGTTTTTTTTAAAGCAAATTTATGTGAATGGTTTGTCAGTAGAGATAATTTAGCCAAAGGCACCTGTCTTCTCTAAAGGTTCTGCTTGAAAAGACTTTTGGGGGGAGCTTGGTGTATTTTTTGTTTTTAAAATAAAGCTGTTTTTGATGTAGGAGAGAAGCTTAGTTTTTGAAATGGTGCAATGAATAACAAAGGCCCCTTTCACCCCTCCCTTTCCCCCCAAAAAAGGGCCTAAAAAGGACATTTGTTAGACTTTTAAGGAAGACTTGTGCTGTTAACATTAAAAGTCTAGATACAAGAAGTTGCGGGGAGGGATTTGAGGAAGAGGAGAAGGTAGTACTATCGGGTGCAGGATCCTGAGAGCAATTTGTTTACAAAAAAGATGATTGCTCTCAAGAAAAATTCAAAACTTGAGAAAGCATGTTTATAGTGAATAACAGCCAGAAGACAAATCTTTGCAGAGCATCCAGTTGCTACATACAGACTTGGGCCCAGTCTGCCTGTGTGTCTCTCCCCAAGCCTGCCTCTCCTCCCCCAGCCTCCCTGTAAGTACATAAGGGGGCTTAAAAAAATTCATGAGGAAAATTACATGATTGTTTCATGATTATTTTTTCCACCAACTTTTTGAAGCTCCCTCATATACTGGCAGTCGAGTGGCCAATAACCAGCCTTCATAATGGAGGTCAGGTGCTTTATGTTTCTGGATTTTCATAATAGACAGGGTTTGTCATTGATTTGAAAATGGAAAGTATACTATTTCACCTCCCCTGTCATGCAGTGGATGTGGTTGTTGAGTATGGCCAGACTTATGTGTGTGTTAATGTGTCTTGAGGCCCTGACCTACACTGTAGATGAGAAGGCTCTTTAAATATTAAAATGCAGAACAAACAGAATTGCTTATGTAGGAGAGTGCATAGTTTTCTATAGTCTGGCCTGATCCTTCCATGGGAGTAGCTATTATGCATGCTGTGTCTGTTCAAAATGTAAACTCTTTTTAAAAACTCCCTCTTCAAGGAAAATACCAAATTGCTAATCTCACTGCCCTTTTTATTTTTAAGTTACAGAGTGTATAATAACTTCAGGGTTATCAAATCTGTCTATCCCTCTTGCATGTCAAGGTTTAAGTGCTGTGTTTTCTATATACAGTCATCATGATATTTGGAAAGGCCATGAAGAAAAGCAATTATATAATTGTTTTAAAGAACCTTGCAACAAGGAATGAGGCTTCCGGGAACTGCAGAGCAGTGTGACAATTGTAATAGCACCTGAAGTCAAGATGCAAAATTCTACCCTCGTGATTGCTGATGGTTAATTAAGCATAAAGTTGTAAATCTTGAAAGAATTTCAGAATTATTTTCTTTGAGTTTCTGATCCAAAGAGAGAAAGAGCGAAAACCCACCCCATCATTTTCTATTTTAGCAGTTTCCACAACTTAAACATTAAATTCTTATTGTTTGATTTCTGTTATATTAGTAGTGTGTGTTTTGCAATTCTAATCTTCACCGTTTTTTTTTTCTTTTCTTTATCACTGAAGTAGGCCTTTTGAAGCTGGGAAATTTTTCATAGCAATATTGACAGTGTTCACATTTGCATGATGACAGCCAAGGAATGGAGCAGTAATTTTTGAAATTGCAGAAGTATTTAGAACACTGATAAAAGCTGAAATACATTTTTGATGGATTGAAGTTAAGCATACATGATTTTGCCTGCTGTCCAAAGGCTCTGAATTTAGTGAATATTTGCCTGCTGTGAGAATGCAAGATTAACATCACAACCATCACCCGGGCACCCAAACCCTGCAATTTAATAGCTTTTTAGGTTCTTTCCTTTTTCTAAACAGCAATTAATCTCATTTTAGTACAATTTTCTCGTTTCTGAAGTCGCTCATTGAATCGCTGTTTTGTTCATATTTGGCTTCAGCTCCTCTGCATAGTCATTAAAGTCCCAATTAATGTCACCTTTAGCTGAAGAGTACTCATTTTTATTGAGAAAATGACAGTTGCTGCCATGAGTAGTGCAATGTAATATACATTAATTGCCCTGTAACACTGGTAATTACGAGTTTTTCAAGCCTCTCAGTAAACTGTCATGCCTAGACAAGACTGTGCTAAAATAGATTACTCATTAGGGAGACCTGTCCTATTTTCTGGTGAGTTCTTAGTGTTGGTTTTAAAAAAAAAAAATTCTTGAGCTTGAACAAATAGTTGCCAAGAGCAATTTCCTACAACAAGATCCTTGTGTTGGGTTTTTCAGCCATCACATAAGACAGCGGTCAGCAAACAGACAGGGTGCAGTGGCCACTGCTACAGATGTGGAGCCCTGAGCCTGTCTTTACTTAGGGGGCTCACAAGAGTGAACTTCAGGGCGCTGCACTCAGGGTTGACTAAAGAGTCTAACTGAAGTGTCCTCGGAGGGTGTCGTCCGTCTAAACAGGTTCATTCCCTCCGTACTTAGAGGGTGTCTGAGAGAAGCAGGATCCCACACCTGCCCGGTCTCAATCACCTCTGTCCTGAGTCCAGCTGGGAAAGATGTTGACGCCTTCAGTGTACAAATTCATATAAATACCGGGCCAGATAGATAACTTTGACACTGGACATCGCAAGCCTCCTATGAATGGGTTTAAACTGCAGTTTTAAAAAGAAGTCGGGGGTGTGGGGTGAGGGGTCGTGGGAGGTGGGAGGTGATGCAGGGGAGAGATCCTTCGTTGGAGAGAACTGAAATTGTCTTATCTGTGAAACTTCTGGGTCACAATTGTCTTTCATATGCATTTGTCAGCATCTTTTTCGCTGTTTGCCTTGGTTTTGGGCCCTCTTTCCAATGATGTTCCTCATTTCGGTGTGGATCTAGCCTTTCTCTTCCCTATTTCTAGCCCTTTTCAGGTGTTGGTGTTTTAATGCAAAATAGTCAACTCTGGCGCCCACCATTGCCCAAGACTGACCAAAAAAGGGCCTTTGTTGTAGCCCTGCCCAAAGCAGGTGGTACAGCAATCTGCTCGCCCCTCTCGCTCTAAATGAATTTTGTCACAGCCTTTCAAATTTCCTGGCAGTGATGGGCTAATGAAAGTAGATAGGACAATTTGTGCTGACCAGGTAGCAACTGCCAGCTCCCAGCTGAGGATAGTTTAAAATAAATAAATAAACGATAGCATGATATCACTGATTTACCCATTACACAGCATTAAGAGTGAGAGACCTTGGTGTGTTTATCTGTTTGTATTGGTGTGCATTTATCGAATTGTTTATGACAAGACTAATTGGGGTAATTGTAGACACTGAAATTACCTGTCAGCTATATGTAACCACACTCCCTTTCTTTCTGACAAATGATGACAACTGAGGGACCCGTAGCCTTACTCATGATGGCTTTTCGAGTGGTAATAAGGACAATAGGGGCCCTGGCTAATTTGACATGGACAGCCTTCACAACAAGAAACCAGCTAAATGACTTGTCAGGAGAGGAAAGAAGTCAGAAAAGTAATGGAGTCCCCCATGGCGCTCTGACAGGGAGATGAGGCAATTTCAAGGGCAAGTGAAAAGGCTTCGGGTTTGTCAAGTATTTAGAACAATCAGAGACCAGCTAGAGGCTGGAACCTGACAATACATTTGTGAACCATGTGAGCAGTTGCATATCGGTCAGTTACTTCATCATGGCTGTGCGCGACTCAGAGGGTTCTGCGTCTCCCGTGAGGGCTTTGCCACCTTGCATGCCTGCTCAGTTTCACACTGTGGGGATAGCGGTGAAGGTTTGGAGACCCAGGAATGGAAAGATGGCGTGGTTTGCAAGTCATCTGGCAGCACGTTGAAGCAGTGGGAACAATCTGGGCATCTAATGGGAGGATGACAAGCCTTTATGCAAGGATGGTGTCAAACCCTAGATAGCGATGAGTCATAGTCACTTGTGTGGGTCCCCAGCGAACTCCTTTCTCGTTTTCTCCTGGTCAAATACAAAATACACTGCTCCGGTTTTCCTAGCGGCACCCTTCCCTCTGGTTGTGTCAAGCAGGATAAGGCTGCTGTCCTATTGCACCCTAGCAAGGTGCTGTGGTGCAGGCTGCAGTTCATTTGCCATCAAGATGAATCAGACTCCCAGGGGCCTGAGGTGTATCGAGAGTAGTAGAACTGGGATTTATAGGGTTCTCAGGGATGGTTTTTCTGATGCACATCATCAAGCCTTTCTTGGGCGGTTCAGGGGTGAATGGAAACCTCAACCTCCAACCTTTCAGTTCACAGCCAAGCTTTTTGACCAGAAAACTGGGGCACATGGCTGAAAACTGTCTTCCCCCGCCCCCACCTCAAATCCATTCTCAGCCTACCTACCGTGTAATCAGCAGCTTAAGCATTAAACAGTGTTAGCAGTGCTTCCACCACTGTGTTGTCTTTAGCAACTGGTGTTGTTAGTGCAATCTGCTCATGACGTAAATCTGGTTTCTGAACCAGTTCACGGGTCACTTTGTCTCTTTCTACTGCTCTTTCCTCACCTGTACATTAAGGAAGGACTTCAGTTGATCAAGTTTATGAAAATAAAATGCATCACATTAATTGTATATACCTACAGGGAGCTTCAAAATGTTCATGGGGAAATTTCATTATCCCCCTGCCGCCCTCCCCACCCCGCCAACCTTTTATCTATTTGCTTGTTTTTTCCATTATCTTTTAATTCCGTTTTTCCATGAGA
>NW_022103915.1:93405140-93419921 GCF_000313985.2 Echinops telfairi
TATATATATATATATAGCACCTGCAGCAGTATTTCTTTGTTGCATAAGTCAATCTTCCCCTAGTGTAAGGAATAGATCACCCTTATGCTGAAAAGAATCTTTCTTGTGAGGATTTCAAGGCATTCAAGATACGGAATTTACTTCTGTAACATCATCTAAAAAGACATGTGCATGAGTGGATGTATGCTTGGTTGAGCATATTGTCAACAAAAATAAATAAAATATTTAAAGGTAGATCTATATGTACACATATACGAGGGGTACCCCCCAAAATGATTTTTTTTCAAAGCTATGTATTTAACCTTTTTTTACAAAACCACCTTATTACCTTCAAAATACTCTCCATAACACTGAATACATTTGTCAAACCTGCGATTCCATTCTTGGAAGCAGTTTTTCAAACTCATCGGTTTGCTTGGCTGACAGCACCTCCCTCGATTTTTTTCTTCACCTATTCTACATCATCAAATCACTGTCCTTTCATGCCCCTCTTCATTCATGGAAAAAAAAATTAGACTCAGGGAGTGAGGTCAGGTGAGTCAGGTGCGTGGGTCAAGAGGGCCATGTTGGTTTTTTTTCCCGAAACTGGTGTGCTGAGATGGCTGCATGAGCAGGTGCATGGTTACGGTGGCAAAAGGAGTCCCCCTTCTGCCACAAATCAGGCCTTTTTGGCCACATACTGTTACACAATCTCTTCAGAAACTCTAAATAGAAAGCTTGATTAACAGTCTGGCCTGGTGGAACAAACTTCAAATGCACCATGAGTTGATATTTTCATCTGTTCCAGAAGTTGACAGAACAAGGTTTGTCATCAATCGACATTTTGTCGTTTTTTGAAATGAGAAAACCACTCGTCCACTTGGGTTTTTCCCATAGCGCTGTCCATGAAAGCTGTATTCAACATCACAACGGTTTCTGCCACATTTTTCCCAAGCAGGAAACAAAATTTCACAGTCACACATTGTTCTCTTAAACCAGCCATTACTAAAAACAAAGTTCAAGCAAAACAGCTTTTACAAAAAAATTCAGTGGCCAGAGAGAACCTTCCCAGGCGATGCCACTGGGTGCACTAACTCAGTGAGTTGCTTGATGCTCGCCTAGTGGGGGAAAATGTGTACTACCAAAGCCCCTCTCCACCCAGCACAATTCCAGTTTTTAGGGGGCAACCCCTCATATACATATATGATAAGGAGAGAGGAATAAAACAAAGTTGATTATTGTTGTTAAGTAGCATCAAGTTGGTTCTGAATCACAGTGACCCCACGCACAACAGAACAAAACATCGCCTTGTCCTACACCATCCTCACAATTGTTTTGTTTGAGCTCATTGTTACAGCCACTATGTCGCTCCACCTCTTTGGCGGTCTTTCTCTTTTTCGCTAATCCTCTAAGCCAGTGGTTCTCAACCTTCCTAATGCCGTGACCCTTTAATACAGTTCCTCATGTTGTGGTGACCCGCCCCCCCAACCATAAAATTATTTTTATTGCTACTCCGTAACTGTAATTTTGCTACTGTTATGAATCGAGCAAGCCCTGTGAAAGGTCGTTCAACCCCAAAAGGGGTTGCTACCCACAGGTTGAGAACCGCTGTTCAAGCAAAGGCGATAGTGTTGATAGTTAGTGGAGCTGGATATACACTTATTCTCTACTTTGTACATATTTGAAATTTCTCATAGTAAAAAACATTTTTACAAGTACGTATTTTAATACCTTTAAATTTTACTCTGGTATTTGTAATATTGGCTTTCATTTAGGAAAAGGTGCCCAAATAGTATGCAATATAATATCTCAAAGTATCGCATAGATTCCTCAGTGTAGCTGAAAACATAAGGTTTCGTGAATATTGTTAAACCCCTTTGGTTAGGTGGCCTGATTCCCTAACCAACAGTCCAGAAAGGTTAAAGACCTATGAGGAAAAAATCTCCGTAAGATGTTGAGGGTTATTGTTTTGTCTTGTTTTTGCATTAGTTTGGGGATGCGGGAAGACGGGGAAAGGGAGCCTCCATATACCAAAAAAGGAACTGCCTGGACATCCACTTTATTCCAGCGGTCTCCGAATGCTGGATGCCTCCTCAGTAGTTGATCAAGATTTCATCTGAGAGCAAGCCAAGCATTCCGCCAAACAAAGACGCAGCGAAGAGATGGGAGTACCAGCAGTGGACTTGGGAACAGAGCTCGGGCAGGGTGGGGGTAGGGGTGGGGATGGGGGTGGGGGTGGTAGAGAGTCTACTCCTGTATTAGCAGCAGGAGGGGGGGGGGGCTCCTTTTACTGTTTATGCTGTGCCGCCTTGTGCACAAAGGAGACTGTGCTTAGAATGTCCCAGGCCAAGCCCCACAGATGTGGTCTTTTCTCCATCAAATGCAAATCTGCCAACAGGAACTCTCTTCTTTGAATGACTAAGTCTCCCAAGCAGGGAGTCTCCCCCATATTTAGTCCCACTTTGGAGATAGTCTTTATGTTTCCAGCAAACATTTACTCCCCTAAAAATATATCACCAACCCTACACGTTGTTTTTATGTTTCTATTAAAGAAAATACCCATCATGTAGACTAAAGTTTGCCTTTTGGGGGGTGGGAAATAATGCATATTTAATTCTAAAACGATAAAAGCTGCAAATAAAAAGATGAATAGTGACCATAATCTCAATTCACATATTCTTTAACAAAAATGATATTATAAGGTATATCTTATTATATGCTTAAGTTTTCTTTACCTCCGAGGATACGGAGTTTGTTTTCCATCTGCAAATTTAACTATATCATCCCCTGTCCCTTATGATTCCTTATGGACCTCTGGCGATACTATCATCTATTTAACTGTTCACCTACTCCTGAGAAGTACTCAGAGTACTTCGGAGGCCAACAGATCTTGCTAATGTTCATAAACAGCACTGTGGTGAACATCTTCAAGACTAAATAAATCCAAATATAGGAGGCATCTAGCCCCACTAAGCATTTTTATTTTCTCTCTATCATCTGTCACTGAAGTTTGGGCTGTTCAAAATGCAGAAAACTGTGGCACCTGCATTTTCTCCAAGATGTGACTTTTAGTGATCATTATGTATTTTCCTTTTAATGTTCAATTAGAACTGTTTTCATAATGCTGAACGAATCGTTTATGCAGTTGTCTAGTAACATGTAAACAAACATAAACAGACTAGCTGGTGCATATACATTTGTTTTCTACCAGTTAGTGTTCGGGGCTCTGGTTCTGCTCCAGAGGCATTTTGCAAGCAAGAAAAGGTAATGTTCTGTTCTCTAGAAACTACACATTTATCTCTTACGTAGAAGCTTAGCTGTCTGTTTGTGCCACACCCCATTCTTTACCAGAGGCCCCCGCTGGCAAGCCTTCCCTTAGAGTAGCAGTTCTCAACCTCTGGGTCGCGACCCCTTTGGGGGTTGAACGACCCTTCCACAGGGGTCACCCAATTCATAATAGTAACAAAATGACAATGATGAAGTAGCAACGAAGATAATGTTATGGTTGAGGGGTCACCACCACATGAGGAACTGTATGAAAGGGTCACAGCATTAGGAAGGTTGAGAACCACTGCCTTAGATGAGGCACCAATACGTGGCCAATCAATGTGAGCGATTATTATCATGCCATGAAGTCCCTGTGCACATCCATGGATCTTTCTGCAGGATAATATCCAAATATTCCAACTCTCAAGTTGAAGGGGCCAAGGCCATTGGTGCCCATTGTCAAATGACGTCCCTCCGAAAAGTTGGAGCAATTGCTTCTTCCACCAGCAGTGAAGGAGTTCACTAATTTGCAGCACCCTTGCCAACGTTCGGTGTAATTCCATTGTAGCTCATTCTTTTGCGCTCGGGTTTTAAACGTGTCTTTCCCCTCTTTCTCATTAGTGTGCTTGCCTTGCACTTTGTGACTCCTTGTCATCAGCTATAAGATACACCCTCGCCTGAGTTCAGGCACTTACAAGGAGGAGTGCATAGTATGTACTGCCTCCAGCCTCCATCAATAATTCTAGATCTCTGGGATGGGCAGCACCGTTCTCTTCTCAGGACAGTAGATACTTCAGTCTTCCATGTGCTCTCCTGCCTCTTTCCCGTGCCTTCGCTAGAGCGGGTGCCATAGATGGTTCCCGCCATGCCTATCATTGTCTCGTTGCTAGTAACTGGCTCTTGTTACCTCGGATTTACATCCCAGGGCTTTCTTTAGGGCATTGACCACGTTTCCACCAAGTGATCTGGTGACAGTGTACGCTAGTCAAATTCTCATCACCCAGCAGATGACATACATGGTCTGTCCTTTGCGGCCACAAGCCAGAGAAAAGAAGAAATTCTTTCATTACTGCACTTCAAGGCACTTCTGTCGGGAGTCGGCGAAGGAAGGTCCCCTATGTTGCACCGCGCCTGACGTGGGGAGATGCTCTGGTGGGCCGCCCCTCCCCTTCACGGTGCCTCCACAGCAGGACTCCGTAGGGTCCCTGTGGCAGCCCAGCTTTTTGCCCGCTCCGCATCTTCTGAAGCCAGTGCCTTTACTGCTCACTTCTTCCTCTACAGGAAGAAACCTGTGGGGTTTCGCACGATATTAACCATTACTGCTGCAAGCCGGAGAGGCGGGCCTTTGCTCTCGATTATTGAAGAGGCCGTTTTTGTCACTTGGCAAGCGGGGGTGGGGGAGGGATGTTTGACGAAATATAACTGGAATTGCCATCAAACTGCAAGTAAGTGGCGCTAGTACATTCTATGCATCAGAAAGAAGTTGTGCATGCTGGGTCCCTGTCGCACGGAAATGGTTTTATAGACACCGTTTGTAGCCAAGGGTTCCATGTTCTAGGATACCCACCAGACCCACCTGAGTTTTGCCATCTCCTAGCTAGACAGTACGTGAAAAACACCTAAGACTCTCCAAGTGGAAGAATCTGGAAGCTGGCTGCCCACCAGACAAGCTTCACTTGGTAGAAAGGCTGTGCTTGGGACAACCAGTTGCCGGCAGTTCTACGGTGACCCTGTGTGACAAAGTGGAACTGGACCCCGCAGACTTTCCAATGCCCGAGGTTGGAGACAATCAGCAAGCCTTTCTTCCAGGGCGCCTCTGAGCACTCAGCCCCCCTAGTCTTTGGCTTAGCAGCCAGCCACATGAAACATCTGTACCACCCGAGGACTCTGCCTTGGGGATAGCACCCCAACTCCTCAACTGTGCATGTCTCCCCCCCTTCCAACCACTCCCCGACCCCCACCCTGGCGTCATTCTTTTGTCTTTGAACTGACAACTGGTGTTTACAAGCAGACCCTCTTGGTCAAGGATTCCTGATAGAAGTTTCTTCCTGGAGCAATGATCCCCTCCAACACCCAGCACTTTCTAGCAGGATCTTCTCAGGACTCAGATCATCCTCTGACATACTTGTCTTATATCCTTTAAAGTTTACTTCTAAAACCGGCTATTACATCTTGATTCAATACAGCTGTGTTTGCTTAAGATATTTGTCAGTTACTCCTACTTAGATGCCCAGCCCCATAATAATTGCTAGCCTTTCTTGATAAGTGTCAGGAAGGAGTGCACCCAGTTGGTTTTGTACTGAAGGCAGGCTCTCTAGGACCAGCTATGCTATTTGGCTTGTACCTGAGGCGCATTTGGCCGTCCTCTGACTGAATGGCATAGAATCTAGTTTGCCTGGAGACCCTGACTTCCACATCTCATCTATCATCAGCTTACTCTCTGCCCTACAGATGATGGTGGGAAATCATAGCCTCAAGTCTCCTCTTTTGTAGGGATTGCCCCTTTCTATCCCTGCACAGTCCTCCCCAATCCCACCCCAGCCCCACTGGATTCAGGCAACTTGGGAGGAGGTATCTAGGCGTGTTGCAGATCCTAGCTACCTTGAAGCCTGTGGTCTCTGTGTAAACATCAGTGGTGCTGCAGGCAGACAAGCAGTCTGGCTTCAGGAGTTAGCTTAGACCCTCTTTCAATAATCCTTATGTAGCTGTGGCTTCCAGGTGATCAATGGGAGCTGGAGAGGCCAAAGCCTGGGTCTACTAGAGCGTTCACAGTCAAGGTGAATTTCTGTGTCAGTCTGGTGACTCTCAATGTCTGCACCCAAATCACACAAAAGGGCAAGAAATCCTTCCAGTACATTATCCAGTCTAACTAGCTGCCATCAAGGCCGCTCCCAACGCATGGGGACCCTGCGTGTGTCATGGTGGCACCGTGCTCCGTGCCGTTTTCTTTTTCTTTTTTTGTTGAAATCATTTGATTGAGGGCTCTTCCCACTCTTACACCATTCCATGTATCAATTGTATCAAGCATCTTTGTCCATATGTTGCCATTATCATTTCTGAACCATTTTCTTTCTACTTGAGCCCTCCGTACGGCTTTCGGTGGCTGAGTTTTTCAGAAGTAGATCAGTAGGTCTTCTTTCCAAGACACCTCTAGGCGGACTCCACCCTCTCACTTTGGGGTTAGCAGACAGCACATGCACTGTTGGTGCCATACAAGGACCCCTTCTTCACCCCATCGCCCCAGACTTGAACATGGGAAAGATGGAAGGTGCAGAGAAACTCCGTTTGACTGAGAGTGACGAGACAGTTCTGTGTGTTGGTTTACCTGGTGCGATCGCTTAGCAAAACCAGTGCACCGATCCAGGCATCCTTTGTGGACTCGGCCTCAGGCACCCTTCTTATTTTCACTCTGTCCTCATTTGTCCTTGGGCAATCTGCTCTGCTCTAAATGCCGAACGCTGTGGCACCTGTATTTTCTCCGCCTTGATGTGACTTTTAGTAATCATTCTATTTTTCCTTTTAAATATTCAATGAAAAGAATTCTTCTCCTGATGCCAGCAGACTCATTTATCCAGTTGTCTTGAATCCTAAACAAATGTAAACAAAGATAGTTATACAACCATTTGTTTTCTGCCCTCTATAGTCTCCAGTGCTTGGTTCCTCTACTTAATGAGGAAGAAAAAAAGTAAGCATTTATTCTGTTACATAGACTCTTTTTACTCATGCCCATCTCCATCTCCATCCCCACCTGAAACCCCACTGACATCCAGACCAAGATTGTCCTTCCATGGAATGCCCATCCTCATTAAATCTAGCCCAACACCTAAGGTATTTGTGACAAAACTGCTAGCTGCCCCATAATATCTTTGTTCCCCATCTTACTTTTATAAATCAATTGCCCAAAATGAAAACTGGATTTCCCAGCTCCCCATGCAACAACATGTGTCTGTGGAGATGAATTCTGGTCCATGGGGTATAAGGCAAAGTGTCCAGTGTGACTTGGAAGACATGCCCTTAAAGAAGGGGGTCATACCTTCTTTGTCAAGTCTCCTACTTAATGGCAGGACTGTGGACTTGATGGTCGATGTGCTGATGGCCCTCTTGACTAAGGTGACCAGATTTAAAGCAGGACACCATTGATCGGGGGTGGGTTGGTGGGGTTCTTGATTAAAAATTTGGTCTATATGGACCAAATAGACCGTTCCCTAGCCTGTTGTGCATTCTTTCCAAAAATTGGGACTTTTTTAAAACGCCAAAAATCAGGGCTGTCCCGCCAAAACTGAGATGTCTAGTCACCTTACTCTTGACGCATAAGAGGAAATTAAACGCTGAAGATGGGAAAGCAGGAAGGTAGAAGAAGTCTGGGCCCCTGATGATTCTAAGATTATCCCCCATTGAGCTTTATTCACACACAAGAGAGATAAACCATCTTGTTTAAGCCAAGGTTTCTTACAGTTTCTTCTTCACTTGCTGCAGAACCTAACTCTAATCAATACAGTAGTAAGATGTGAGAGGGGGACAAAAATCCTCTCTTGGATTTCTATCAAGAGAGGTCATGTCCTCCAGTACCACCCACAACCATGGAATCAATTCTGACTAATAGCAACCCTGTAGGACAGAATAGAAATATTCTTTGGGAAGCCCATTGGATTCCCAAGACTGTAAACTTTAGCGAGGCAGACAGCTGGTGGGTTTGAACAGCCGATCTTTCAGTTAGCCCCTGAGTGCTTAACCATGGCACTTTCTCAATCTGCAGTCAGTATCTCTCCCACCCAAATGTCTCCATTGGCTGTACAAGGTCAAATGTAATGAAGATTCAGTTCATCTAACATTGCTTTTACTTGATGATTTAGAAGAGATTTAAAATTCTATTTTTTCCCATTTTCCTAAAATACACGGTTTAAAAATGGATGTGTATTTTTAAGACTCATGGCTGACTCAGAATCTTGCGAAAGGTTTCACCCAAATGTGTTACAACTCAGCAGTTTGTTTGGAATAACATTTTCAGAGACTGTTCTCTGTTTCCTGAGTAATGGAGATGAGGCACTGGGCTTGTGAATCAGACCTGGGAGCATGAGAAGGCTTCAAACTTCTGGCTCTTGGGTGAATTTTGGGGCCCCCATCACTGGAGTCTGCCCTCCACCTTCTGTTATGAACCTGGCCATAAAGTCACCCATTTGTTTCAGGTCTGTTGAATGCTAGTTGTGAAAGAACTATTTCAGAGAGTTGCTATGGTTGAATGTTTATTAAGGGTTTATGAATGTATTCCTCACTGTGCAAACAGAGAAGCAGGCAGGCTTCCTGCTCCCACCTATTCAGGTCACTCACACAAAACCACCTGGAAAGTTTCACACAAGTAAGTGGACCTTCACCCATCAGAAGGTCACTCTCCTTAAATCCAGCAACAAGGACGATGGCATCCCCTGAAATAAAGTTAAATCCCAGATTACCAACACCCTGCATTAGAGGCAATTGGACGTGCCCCGTGATGTTATGAAATGTGACCTCATTTTGAAACAACTGAACCAATCCTTGCTCAAAACAAAGTCTTCGTTATAATCACCTGTATTTTCTGCAGTGAAAAGAGGCCTGGGCCTTTTTCTTGCCTTGGTTCCCAAATTTAGCTCATCATTGGAGTTAGCTCGGGATTTGATGAGAGTACAGACCCATGGGCTCCTCCCTGGGGTTTCTGATTCATAAGGTTGCAAATGGAGCCCAGGAAACTGTCATTTCATCAGATCCCAAGCTGATTCCAGTGATCTGCCAAGTTAAGGCATGTAGGCTTTAAAAAGCAAGGTAAAACAAGAACCATAGCACCTGTTCTGACTTATGTACAAATTGGATTTAAAGACCTACTTAGGAACTAACTGCCTGTATCTTCTCCATGGGCCCTTAGTTACTACCTTGTAGCCTTTTGTCCAGGGGTTCTCAAACTTTTTAAACAGGGGGCCAGTTCACTGTCCCTCAGACGCATTGGAGGGCTGGACTATAGTTTTAAAAAAAACTATAAACAAATTCCTATGCACACTGCATATACCTTATTGTGAAGTTAAAACAAGGGGGGGGGGGCAAAAACAGCCGGTTTGCCCCGATAAATGTCCTTGGCGGACCGCATGTGGCCCACAGGCCGTAGTTTGAGGACCCCTGCTTTTGCCAGTCACGGAGAAGTGAGTTTCTCCACTTCAAATGGTAATACTTGGGAGTTTGGAAGGTGTGGATTATAACAAACTATGGATCGCCTTGCGAAGACTAGGAATTCTAAAACACTACATTGTGCTCATATGGAACTTGCATATGGATCAAGAGGCAATTGTGAGAACAAAGCAAGGGACTACTGCTGCATGGTTTAAATGCAGGAACGGTGTGTCGGGGTTGGATTTTCTCACCGCCTTCATCCAATCAGGATGCAGAGGCAATCATCAGGGAAGCTGGATTATATGAAGGAGAGTGTAGCGGCAGCATTAGAGGAACAACTGGTGCCTCACAGATGATCCAGCCTAGCTGGCTAAAACTGAGGGGCATTGAAGCACTTGCTGATGAAGATCAAGGATCGCAGCCGTCGGGATGAATTGCAACTCAATGCAAGGAAGACCAAAATCCTCACAACTGGACCAATAGCTAACATCATGATAAACGGAGGAAAGATTGAAGTTGTCAAGGATTTCTTCTTGCTTGGCTCCACAATCGTGCTCAGGGGAACAGTAATCAAGAGATCAAAAGATGAGTTGCTTTCGGCAAATCTGCTGCACGAGACCACTTGAGAGTACTGAAAAACATGAGTGTTACTTTGAGGATGAAAGCCATGGTATTTTTCACTTGCCTCCTATGCTTGTGATCTTTGGACATTGACTATGGCAGACCAAAGAAGAACTGATGCATTTGAGTTGTGCTGGAGAAGAATATTGAAAGTACCATGGACTACCAAAAGGCCAAACAGATCTTTCTTGGAAGGATTATGGACAGAGTGCTCCTTGCTGTAAAGATGGTGAGACGCTGTCTCATGGCCTTTGGACTTGTCAAGAGAGACCATTCCCTGGAGAAAGACCTCCTGTTTGGTAAAGTAGAGGGGCAGCAGAAAGGAGGAAGGAACCTCAAAGAGATGGCTTAACCCAGAGGCTGCAATATGGAATCAAGCTTAGGAACCATTGTGAGGAGAGCACCGGACCGAGCACTGTTTCCTTCGGTTGTGCACAGGGTCACTATGGGTCGGAACTGACTTGCTGGCTCCTACAACAACAGGAAATTAAGAGTCCTCATTCAAGTTTCTTTACAGGAAACCCACCTATGGAAAACCAGCCATCTATAAATGCCTGTGTGTTGTGTTCACCAGAAGCACTGCTTTGCAGCCTAAACCCACTTACCTGCTCTTGCTGGCTCCCACCTCCAGGAACGCAGCCTCAGAGGTTTATGGGTAGCCAGGAGGAAGGTGGAAAGTATTATCCTTGGGAGTTCTTTACTAGTTTCTTGATAAAGGAAGCATGATCCTGAAAACCTGATACTCCACCTGGTCCTAAACTCTGCGATGGCCCGTAGTGTGGTGGAATGAACTAGAGGTTTCTGCATTGAGAGACCTGGCCTTGGTCCAATTCCTAGCACTAATAGAACTCTGAACATAACCAGACCTCTTTCAGGCATTCTTGCCTTAACTAATTCAGTGAAGGCAAAAAAATGGGGCAAACAATTTCAACTATCTCTTGCATGCCAACACTTGATAAATAAATGAACCCCTCCACTCCTCTGACTTCTTTTCCAAATTATTAAGGGGGAAACAAGATCTACCAACGACACAAGTCATTTCCCTGTTGTGACCTGTAGCTGTCCTCTCCAACTTCTTGCCGCTAGCCAGGCCCCTTGGGGATTAACAAAGAAGCACTTTCACTTGGAAGACCTTGTCTGAGGGGCACCCAACGGCTACATGCCTGGTTCCTCATGCCTGGGTGACAAATGGGTTTCCCGTGAGCACCCACCAGATGTCTGTCTGACTTTAGCCAGCAGCAGAACCGTGGCTTAAATGCTAGGCTGTTTACCAAGAAGCAGTTGGCTGTTCGAACCCAGCAGCCACTCTGTGGGGAAAAGGTGTGGCAACTTTCTTCCATGAAGATTTACAGCCGTGGACATCCTAGGGGGCAATTCTCTACTTTCTCTGGTTGCTCTGAGTCAGCATCTACTCTACGGCCAGGGGTGTGACCAGCGGCATCAGAGTGGTGGGTGAGCTGTAGCTGCCCTCCTGCTGGCCCCCGTGGAAGGGATGGCTGGGTCCTGATCTGAGCTGAGCTGAGAGATCAAGCAGAACCCGAGCTCGGGCCACGAAGGTGGGAAGCCCAGAGAACAAGAATAAAGCCCTCTGAAGCACACGCGGAAAGGCCGCCCAGAGTCAGTTTCCAGGGAAGACCTTTAAGCCCCGCTGTGCACCTGCATGCAGGTTACTGTTACGTTGGGGATGTATCTGAAAAAGTGAACTGGAGGAGCCCACCTGAGACTTGCTATGAGAAATGTTGGCAGAGGTTAGAGGAGTGGAAGAGGTGATGTCCATATACCGAGCTGAGCATCATCCCTGTCTTCTGGCTAGGGCTGACTAAGAAGCCATATTACCGTCTCAGCGACCTGAAAGTCCTCGCTAAGATTGAGCATGCATTCAGTGAAGCACAGCATACTGAGCTCGAGAGTGAGGTATTGTTCCCACCACTTTATTGAAGATGAAACATGAGGCTAAGGTAAGGGGACCAGACGTCCCACTTTTGGCGGGACAGTCCCAAGTTTTAACAATTTTTCCCACGTCCCGCGGCATTTTTTAAAAGTCCCAATTTTTTGAAAGAATGCACGACAAGCTAGGGTATACGGTTTTCGGCTGCCATGTGGCTATTTTGCCAGGATAGGAGTTTTATCAATGGTGTCCCGCTTTACCAATGTTAAAATCTGGTCACCTTAGCTAAGAAGCAGCTAGGCCCTTCTTGAAAGCCACACTTACTGCGGGGAGAGGCCAGGGAGCAAGAGCTGAGAACCTGACTCTCATCCACCTCCCTGTGCTGTTTCCAAGAGAGTACTGGGAAGGTGTTCTTTGCTTTGAAGTTTAAGAAGCTATGAGGTAAACAATGTTATTGTTGTTGTTGTTGTTGTTAAAATCAGCAATGATCCAGAGTATCTCTCTTGGCCCAGCAATTTTCTGAATTAAAAAAAAAAGATTCTTCTCTTGTGAAGAGGCCTTGGGCTTCGGAAGGTTGGTGAAGAAAATGAAACTGAGTGATACTGGAATTTGGCCTTAAGACTCTTTGAAGCCCCTGGCAGAGGGTGAGATTTTTCCGTTTTCTCCCCCATCTTTCCCCACTTGATTTTTCTCCCCATCAAGTGAATTGTCTTTTTTAACTTAACTTTTCTTTTCCAGTGCCCAAAGGAGATGATTAGTAAAGATGAAAGAGAAAAAGGAGTCACTGACCTTGGGTGAATTCTGACTCAGAGCGACCATATAGGACAAAGTAGGACAGGAACCGCCCCTTGGGGTTCATGTCCCTGTAAATCGTTAACGAAGCACATAGCCTCCACTTTCAGCCTCTCATCCTGGCTGGTGGGTTCAAACTGCTGATCTTGTGGCTAGCAGCCCAGCATGTAGGCCACCATACATACTCCTTGGGAAGACAGCTTTTGTCTGAGTAGGTTTGATCATTTTGTATTTCAGTATTAGGGATTATATTCTGTTTAAGTTCCTACAGGAACAGACCGTTTCTCGTGAAAAATGTTCTAATCACCAGGGCAGTGGTTCTCAAACTACCACTCATTAGAACCACCGGGGCCCATACCCATACCAAACCTCTGTCGGAAATTAGAATTCTGACCCATAGCAACCCTGTAGCACAGATAAGAAGGCTAAGGGATGTTCAAGGCTGAGATCTTTATGGAAGTTGACAGCCCCCTCTTTCTCCTGCACAGTAGCTGAGGGTCCCAACTGGTTCCAGACACTTTGGTTGTCAGCGAAGTGCTTTAACCTCAAAGCCACCAGGGCTCCAGCCATGCCCCAAGACCAGTTAAACCAGTGGTTCTCAACCTTCCTCATGCCGCGACCCTTTACTAAAGTTCCTCATGTGGTGGTGACCCCCCAACCATAAAATGATTTTTGTTGCTACTTCATCACTGTCATTTTGCTACTGTTTGAATCGGACGACCCCTGTGAAAGGGCCGTTCAACCCCCAAAGGGGTCGAGACCCACAGGTTGAGATCCACTGAGTTAAATCAATCTCTCTGGAGATGGGACACAGGCACCAGGTGATTCCAATGAGCAGCCAAGTCGGTGAACCAATATTAAAAAATACTAATGCCTGAAACGAAGCTATCGTAAAGAGCTTGCTTGAGGGGAGGACAGTGACAGAGACTAGGACAGGATGTCAGCGAGCTTGGATTATTCTGTTTCTTGTTTGGGGGGGTGGCTACATGGTCCTATGTAAAAATTCAGCTTGAAGTTCCCATAAGTTTTTTGCATCTTATATTCCTTGTAAGGATCTCTAGTGACCCAAAGTGGAGCCCTGGTGGTGTAGTGGTTACACGTTGGGCTGGAGTCCACATGGTCAGCACTTCAAAACTGCAAGCAACTCCAAGGAGAAAGATTGGACTTTCTACTCCCACAAACAGTTAGCCTCAGAAACACACTGGAATTCACCATGCGTGGACACTGACTCGGTGGCAGTGAGTTGAGAGTGAGGGACCCAATGGTAAAGCGCCTAGCCTCCAATGGAAGGTCAGTAGCTCAAAGCCATCAGCTACAACATGGGGAGAAATCCTACGAGTCTGCTTCTGTGAAAATGTCAACCTGGGAAACCCTGGAGGGCAGGCCTAACTCTGCGCTGTAAGGGTGCTCTGAATCAAAATCCACTTGGCAGCACCAACAGCCACATATATATATATATGTTTTATTGTATATGGTTTATGTCTCTGCTGTAAAAAAGTAATCATACACACACGCCCCCACTATTTGGGTCTCGAAACCAGAGATTCTGGTTATGTGTACAGGTGTGTCACCTGGATGTTGATTGACATACCATATATACTTGAGTCTAAGCTGACCCGAATATAAGCCGAGGCGCCTCATTTTACCGCAGAAACCACATTAAAATGTGCTGGAAATTTCAGCTTACACACGAGTACATACGGTGTGTATATATTTGAAATCGTGTCCAGCTGACTCCGGTGCTCAGCTCAAATGGGAGGTGGGTGGATATTTTCAGCAGGACTTCAAGCTCTCCCAAGCAAAGTGTCTGAGGACCACAGCCTGGTTTCAGTTTCCTGTCTCATCCTTGCACAAGAACTGAGCAAGTTAAAGGGAGTAAATTCACACAAGCCAAGCTCACTGCCGAATTCCAGGAGTCCTGTACGTGAATGTTTGTTTCTAAGAAATTTCCAAATTGATGGGAACCCCGTTCTTCCTAGGCCACAGTTGTACACTCTCTTTGCCTCCCCCTTTTCTGGATCTCGTATCAACAGTCACCCTCTCTGCTACCACATCATATTTTAAAGCAGATTCTTTTCTAGATCTCGTATCAACAGTCA
>NW_022103915.1:93420207-93430486 GCF_000313985.2 Echinops telfairi
CATTTGTACATTCATTGCCCTCATCATTCTCAAAACATTTGCTCTCCACTTAAGCCCCTGACATCAGGTCCTCATTTTTCCCCCCTCTCTCCCTGCCCCACCCTCCGACATGAACCCTTGATAATTTATAAATTATTTAATTTGTTTTCTTATCAATAGTCACCAAAACATGTTGGACCATGAAATCTGACCTGAACTCACGTGAGCCTGTTTAGAGACTTTCATGATTGAACTTGGTGCAAATGCCATATGTTCTGCTTCAAAAATATGAATTTGTTCGATCACCACCTGTTACTATTGCCCCTTCATGAATGTGATGCATGGTGTTTATAAATTTCTAAATTTGATCAATTTAATTCTCAAAGCTATCCAGTCCGTGGGTTTCAGGTAAGGATGATAGACCTGTGGATCCATTGCATCATTACATTTCCATTTTGCCTCTCTGAAGAGCTCTTCTGATCTAGGGGAATATAGCTTGGTCCCGTGGACAGTCCATTTCCCAGCCAGCTCGTGGTTTGACTTAAGCTAACATGGGCTCTAATTCATCTCACAGGCATCTAGCCGTCTTTCCCACCTTCCCTCCTGTGCCTGACCCCGAGCCCCCGTGGGTAGGGCATTCCCTCCATGTGTCCTGAACAAATACAACCATATCTTGATTAGTCTTACTCTCCGGTGGTGACCTCTTCCAACTTGTCGCCATAAATTCTGGAGCATCCTACTCTAGTGACACCTGTGCATCCCCATTACCACGAGGATTGTGTTCTTCCAGGAAAGCTGGTATCTGAAGACAGATTGATTTGTGAAGATAGTGTTAAACGGGTAGTCTTAGCACAGTAGTAATAATATTAGTATAATGATATCCATATTTCATCTGTTAGTGTTCAGGCTGACATTCCGAGTCAGGAAGCCACTCATTCTTGGTGCTGCTTTTAAGATTCAGACAAAACAAATATCCTAGGTCTGCTTTCAGTGTTTGATAAGCCTCCCTTCAGCTTCTCCCACCCTAAAACCCAGAGGCCTAGCCTCAGACAAGTACTTCAACCTGAACTGTCCCTTTAAGCTCACCTACGGCTTTCGGGGTTTTCAGAATCTAGGGCTATTGGTCCCATAGTGAAGGGGGCCGTCCAAGAACTCGATTCCTTCAGCTAACGTTGTCCAAGAGAACGTTCTGCAGTGGCAGAAATGTTTTATATCTGCAAAGTCCAGTGCGGTAAACTCCAGTCAGGTGTGCCTGTGGAACACTAAAATGTACCTAGTGTAACTGAGAAACGACGTTTTTTATTTTACTTTTTAGTTTGATCACACAGATCCCTAGTGGCTATGATGTGAGAGGGCACACTAACGTGGGGTATCTGGGATGTACACTCTTCCCATCCTGCCAGATGACCAGACCTCTACTGCTACTCCGAGAAGGTGATACAACTCCAAACCAACCTCCCTGCCCTCGAGTCCGTTTCAACCCACAGACTCCCGGCAGAACAGAGTGGCACTGCCCCAGTGGGTTTCTGAGACTGTCAGTTTGTACGACAATGCCATTATTGTTGTTGGGTGCCATCGAGTCCGACCCAGTCCCCAGGGACCCTGTGCACAACAGAACAAAGCACTGCGGGGTCCTGCACCGTCTCCACGATTGTTCCTGAGCCTGAGCCCATTGTTGCCCCCACGGTGTCCATCTGTCCATCCATCGCATGGGCCTTCCTCTTTTGGCTGTCCTTCCACTTTACCAAACAGGAGGCCCTTCTCCAGGGCGTGGTCTCTCCTGACAATATGTCCAAAGTATGTAAGACAAAGTCTTGCCATCCTTGCTTGGAAGGAGCAGATTGGTTTGTCCTTTTAGCAGCCCATGGAACTTGCAATATTCTTCTCCAGTATCACAATTCAAATGCATCGATTCTACTTTGGTCTTCCTTATTCATTGTCCAACTTTCGCATGCATATGATGTAATGGAGAATACCATGATTTAGGTCAGGTGCACCTTAATCCTCAAGGTAGCCTACTTTTCTTTAATACTCTAAAGAGGTCATGTGCAGCAGATATACTTAATGTGATGTCTTTTGACGGCTGCTTCCATGAGCACTGATTATGGAGTAAGACAAAATCCTCGAAAGCTTGAGCCTTTGCTCTGTTTATCCTGCTGTTACCTATGGGTCCAGGTGTGAGGATTGGGTCTTCCTTACATTGAGGCATAATCCATAGTGAAGGGTACAGTCCTTGATCTTCAGCAGCAAGGGCTGCAAGTCCTCTTCACTTCCAGCAAGCAAGGCTGTGTCATCTGCATACCACAGGCTGTTAATAAACCTTCCTCCAACTCTGATGCCATATTCTTCATACAAGTCAGCTTCTCTGATGATTTTGTTCAGCATGCAGATTGAACAGGTGTGGTGAGAGGACACAACTCTGATGCACACCTTTCCTGATTTAAACAACGCAGTGTTCCCTTGTTCCATCCACACAGCTGCCTCTTGTACCTGATCCATGTATAATTTCTGAATGAGCACAATGAATTGTTTTGTAATTCCTATTTTTCCCAAGGTTATCCACAGTTATTAGGTCCACACAGTAGAATGCTTTGCATAGTCAATGAAACACAAGTAAACATTTTTCTGGTATTCCTTGCTTTGAGCCAAGATCCATTTGACATCAGCAATGATATCCCTTGTTCGTGTCTTCTTCTGAAAACGGCCTGAACTTAATAGGTATTCCCTATCAATGCACTGCTGCAACTGTTGTTGGACGATTTGAAACAAAATTTTACTTGTACGTAATATCAGTGATATGGTTCTATAATTTGAGCACAATAGTAATAGAAATAGTGTAATAGTAACAATATTAGTAATAATAATAATAGTGGGGTCGCCTTTCTTTGGAATGGACACAAATAGGGATCTCTTCGACTCAGCTGGCCATGTGGCTGACTTCCACATCTCCTTGCATAGGTGAGTGAGTGCATCCAGTGCTGCTTCCGCTTTCCACACCAGCCCAATGGGTATTCCATCAGTTCCTGGAGCCTTGGTTTGGGCTAATGCCACCAATGTGCAGTTTGAACTTCAGCACCATTGATTCTTGCTCTTGTGCTACCTCCTGAAATGGTGGACTGCCACCGCGTTCTTTTTGGTACAGTGACTGTGTTTTTTCTTTCCATGTTCTCTTGATTCCTCTTGCATCATTCAATATTTTGCCTATAGAATATTTCAAATTTGCAACTTGAGGCTTAAGTTTGTTCTCGAGTTCTTTCAGTTTCAGATATGCTGAGCATGTTTTTCCTTTTTGGTTTTCTAATTCTAGCTCATTTTTGTTATAATATTTAATTCTAGCTCATTTTTGTTAAAATATTTGGCTTGGTCCTCTCGAGCTGTCCTTTGAAATTTTCTATTCAGCTCCTTGACTTTATCCTTTCTTCCATTCGCTTTAGCTACTCTGAGTAAGAGAGAGCTTCAGAGTCTCTTGAGATCCACTTGATCTTGTGGTTTTTTTCTGTCTTTTTGGTGACGTTTTGCTTTCTTCATGTTCTTGCGGTCCTCCCGGAGCTCACCAGGTGCCATTAGTGTTCAATGCATTAAAGTCTGTTCTTGAGATCTTTCTGAAATTCAGGTGGGGTAGACTGAGGGTCGTGTTTTGGCTTCTGTGGACTTCTTTTCATTTTTTTCAGCTTTATCCTGAACTCACATGTGAGCAATTGATGGTCTGTTCCACAGTTATCTGCTGTTCTGGTTTTAGCTGCTGATATTGAGCTTCTCCAACGTGATTTCCCACAGATACAGTCCATTTGATTTCTGCCTATTCCATCTGGGAAAGACCATGTGCATAGTTGCCTTTGTGTGGTTGAATAAAGGTATCTGTTATGAACAGGTCATTGGTTTGGCCAAAGTCTATCATGAGATCTCCAATTGCATTGGTGACAGATGGAAAGTTGGAGAGTACATGCTTTAATGGAGTAAAAAACCTCATCTTGCTCCCGGGGAGCAACTGGAGGTTTCAAACTGCTAATCCTGCAGTTAGCAGCCCAGCGTGTAACCCGCTGTGCCACCAGGGCTCAGTCTAAGTGGACACAAGTGGAGTGAGCACAGAAGTCCGGAACATGGAAAGTAAAACAAAAAGTGTGAAAGTATTGGAGAAGTTGGCACCTCAGAGAACTGCATCTGATTTTCTGTGCCTTGGGGTTAGTGGTTAGGTGGGGGGCGGTAATGGGGAAAGGGAGGGAAGGGACGTTTCTGAGAAAGAAGATCCTAAAGACTCTCAGAAACATGACAAGAAGCGTGGACTTTGAAGATGCGTGTGTCAGACGGGTTTGATAAACCGTGTGGTATTCAAATCCACACAGCAATTAAGCCTTTCAGCCTGTCAGGCCAGGGCAAAGGGCCTTCCAGGTGTGGGAGGTGCTCCTGTGGTCTCCGTTGGGGTTCTTTGGGAATATCCTGGTGGCTGCTGCAGGACGCCACTTGGCACTGTCTCCAGTCTTTGGCACCTCCAAGAATAGCTTTGTGAATACCACAAGCAGACGCTGTCATAGGATGCCCCGCTAGGATTGAATTGAGAATGGATTTCTTACTGTGACTTTTGCAGGAGAGCACAGGGCTTCTAGGCAGGGCTGGAGGCCAGAAGAGAGTTCTTTCACTAGCTTGCGTTCAAGGACACCCGCCCACACCCCCAGGCACCTGCCAGCAACTGATGGGTGTGGGATCAGGGATGGCACTATCATAGTCCAGCAGATAACAGGGGACACAGGATTTGGAGGGAAGTGAAGTTCTTCTCCAATACCTTCCAAGAGTTTAGCAAACTGGAAATCCAGCTCGATAAAATAAATCCTCCTTTGCCTTTATTACTTTTCTCCCAGGAATAATTTTGCATGTTTTCCAGCGGAAACCTTTTTGCACCACTGGCTTGTTGTTTTTGTTGGTGGTGGTTCTATGCAAAAATTATAAAAGTCGTTGAAACAATGACTTTCCTGGACCTCCGACATTCTCAAATAAATCGAAGCATTAAATGCTGACTTAGTGGGGTGGGGGGTGGGATTTTACTTTGAATAAGGAAGGTGGCTTCGTTGCTAAGGATGTCATAATTATTGAAAAAGGGAAGGAAAAAAAAACACTAATGTGTGGCCCTGAGTTGTTTGTTTTTCAATTTGGTCTGAATCTTTGAAGTCTTCTTTGAGTTGTCGTTTGTTAATAAAATAGTTGTACGTTTGAATTGTTCCAGGAATGGACGACTGGTAGACTGCCAGTGAGATGTGCTTCATCAGGTTATCTTACACCCTTAGTGCTGATTTCCAGGAAAAACAAAGTGAGAACAGAAAAAGCAAAACTCCTGCCCCGTTATTAAATTTGTATTCTTGACGCCTGCAGTTGTAACTACTGTGCCAACGGGGGTTAAACTGTCAATTTGACAACTTGTCAAGCTCTTTATCATAGAAAGCAAGAAAAATCAATGCCAAATTACCGCAGAAATATTATTGATGACCTAAATGTCATTTTCTGTTTTTATTACTTTTCATTGTATTTAGCTTGTAATTCAAACCCCTTTCTAATTAATTTGGTTTGGCTCGGATGGAAATAGAAAAAGCTAACTATCTAATAGGTGACACATGTCGCAGAGAAGCCTTACAACATCCCCATTTCCCCAAGATCAATCAACCATGAAACAACTTACCGAACTTGTGTTTTGCTAGCAAATTCTTAAGAAATACAATAAAATTAAATTTGTCTAGTCCAAAGAAACAGAGAGAAACATGAATGGGTAGAAGTCGCCCCCAAACCCAGTTTTATCTAGCTATAATCTTTCTCTTAGTTGTTAAAATATCCTGAAGCACTCGATCATGTTGCATTTTAATTTCAAAGCCATGTGTTGTATTAGCACAGTGCACATGTTATTGATTTGAAAGGCAAGTTCCCCGGCTGTTAAGCAGAACTCTCAGCTAGCCCAGAAGAGGTCTCCGGCAGGTCAAAGGCCTAGAGCCTACATCTTGGTTAGATCTTCCCCGAGTGGAAACCAGAAGCCTGGGTCCAAGCAGTGCTGCCGGCGACAACCCCTGCTTAGATTAGGTCTACATTTATCAAGGACACAGAGCGTACACTTAACCTTTCAACTCAAGAGTTCTGATGTATCTTTCTTTGAAAACAAAAAGGTGAATGTTATCCTAGTCCAATCACAACGAAGTAGAACATGCAGCTTGTCCTAATTTCATCCAATACTAGACTTACTTGGCAACGGTAAGTAAGATGTCTCCTGGAAATCATGTTATCTGTTTTCCATATGTGATTTTTATATTTATTGAAAACTATGACTTAGCCATCATTTTAATTTTCTTTAATATTTTCTTTTGGTTCTTACCTACATCAACTTACTTATTTCTTATAGTCATTCATTCACGCATTCATTTAGGCTTAGTAGATTAACACTATCTGTTCATTGGTTAATAGATGCATTGATATATTAACATAAAAATCCATATGTGGTAGGAGTAATTAGATTAATTTTAGAAAATCAGTTTGTTTTTATTCTCCCCGTGTATCTGGTTTAAACATTACCTTAAAACATTATCTTCTTTCTTAAAAATGCACTATTTCATTCTGCCCAATATTACCCTTGACCTTTGAGCAAAAGGGATTGAACAAGATAATTTTAGCACAGGTGTTTTAAATTCTGTTAGTTTATATTCTCCTGAGAAACCTTTGATTTGTTTGAGGAATGAGTCTTTTTCACTGATTTAGGCTTTGCAGTATCCATGTCCCCCAGGGTTTTTGTTGGACAGTGGTGGCAGTGGTGCCAGGGCGTGGGGACAGGCCTGTGCTTACCAGATGGGACTCTCATGCTTCCTTGTTTTGTTTCTTTGTTTGTGCTAGTCCTCGTTGTTTGTTTTAGGCACTGGAGACTTAACGTTCCTGCCCTTTTGGAACAAACTTTCAAAATTCTTCTGCAACAGCGCCCTTGTCCTATACACGTACAAGGTTATCTGTAACAACGCACGGGTTTGTTTTTTTTCTAAGTCATGCACATGCTGTGTAGCCTTCAAGATAAAATTATTCTTCGTGTTAAAAGGATTGCTTTTTCTGTCATTACATTATTTCTGCAGTGTGCTTGTTCAGTTAAATAAACTCATTTCATGTGACATTTACAGAATTTCAGCCCAGAATTCAGGTTCGAAGAAAAAAAGCCAGGAAGAGCATTCAGGAAGAATAATTCTTTCCTCAAATATAAGAAAGATAAAATGAACGCATTTTAATCTTGTTATAAGTGGTTACAAATCACCCGAACCTAGTATCTCTTTTTTCCTCTTTTATATGAAATCTAGATCATGGAGCCTTTTCATTTCTTAGAATCTTGAGCATTTTTGAAAGTCTGACGGTTGTTTTTCTGTTTTGTTTTCCCCAGTTCACTTTCATATAGGCATATTTTTGTTCCCATTACATTTTTAAACTTCAAATTTCAAACAAAACTACAATAGATGACTATTTTTTGTTACCTTTTATATCATCAGAAAGTGTTAGGTTGTATCACTTTAAAAGTTAGTGTGAATTTTATATTTGTCAGGAAAACATGCATATCCATAGGGATTATCATTATCTTGATAGTTATTGACCGGCACATTTTTATGGAATTAATTTGCTGAGTATGCATCTCACAAGTCAGTCAGTAGCAGTTGGTGAAGCCTAAGGTTAAAATAAAATTTTTCAAAAAAATTTTGTAATTGTGGACAAAATAAGTAAAAGGGAGAGAAAAAAAAACGAAGATTATGTTTTCAGATTATTTTTATAATTTTCTCAGTTTCTAAGCAAGTCCCTGTTCTTTACAACCTACCAAACTCATTTCCTTAATTCAGGTAACCTCATTTTGGAACTATTCCGTTTGATTTATAAATATGAAACCTGAAACCTATTTTCTATTTCATAGTTGCCAACTTTACAGTTCTCTGTATCTGAACCAGACCTAATCAACCATTCAGATATTGAATCCACATTGAGAATACATTTACTGAGCATCTCTCTACTATGCCTCCCCAATACTCATCTGCCAGTTGATCCTACTGTGGTGGCTTATGGGTTCCTATGAGGCGGAAAGTTATGGCACTGACATTTCCAATAAATACCAACAGGATCATCCATGGTGGGCAGGCTTAAATAGAACTTCCAGATTAAGAACACATTCGGAGGAAGGAGTAGACTGTCCACTTGTGAGGGATTAGCTACTGAAGTGCTGATGAGCAGCAGTGGAGCATTATCAGAGAGACTGCTGGAGGAGAGCGCCTCAGACCAAGAGCTGCCTTCTCAAAGTGGAGTCAACCATCGTGACATGATGCAGTGCATTCTGTGAGCCCTTCATTTGCTCATGGAGCATGAGTCAAAATGAGGAGAAAGTGCTGCAAAGATCTATTAATAATGGAAATACAGAATGTATGCAGTATGAATCAAGGAAAATCAGAAGTCATTCAAAAATGAAATAACTCAAATGAAAAGCTATCTCCTAGGCATCAGTGAGCTGAAATGGATTGGTATTGGCCATTTTAAATCAGATCATTATTTTAAATATTTTAATGTAAATTATCAGATAAGTATTTACTAGGCCAGGAATGACAAATTCAAGTGAATGGTAGAGCAGCTAACGGTAATGGAAGAAATGATGAAGTAAAAGAGGTAAACAGAAAATATCATAGCTGAGCTTGAAGAAACAAAGTGCTATAATGAAAAGTGCAAAGAACTGATTTTAGAAAGCCAGAAAGGAAGAACACAGTATATCTCAAGCTGAAAGGAAGGAAGAAAATTCAAGCCTCGAGTTGCAATTTTAAAATAAAGTAAGATGCAAGAAGTGTCCAAAGAATACCTGTACAAAAGAATTTGTTGACATCAGTCTTTTGAAGAGGTAATATATAATCAATAACTGATGGTATTAAAGAAGTCCAGGCTGCAGTGAAGGCATTAGCAAAAAACAAGGGTTCAAAAATTGACAGAATACCAATTTAAATGTTTCAACAAGCTGATGAAGCACTAATATATGGGTGCTATAACAAAGGGTGGTGGAGAAATTAGATGGTGCCCAGCTCTCATAAAATAGGGCTTAAAGGTTTGTTTCCAAACAAGCAGCCATCTAGATGAGATTTCAACTAAGTCCACTTGGAGGAAGCACATCGACATTAATGACCAAAGGATTGTAAATCATACAATCTGAAGCTGGAAGAGGGAATCGTATCAGAGCCTAAACTGTGAGAATCTGGTTTGCAGAAGGCTATGGAGAACAGTGGGAGCCCAAGATACATTTGGGAGATCTACATAGGAAATGACCTCTGGTGATTTCCCTTCATCCTTAATAGAGGCCTGGGAATACACTGGTTAACATAATGCACTGGAGAGATGACTATAGAAGATCAAAATGACAAAGCTGACTTGAATAGTCCCCTCTCATACACATTGGGCTTGATCTGGTTTGGAAGCTTTTCTGTATTTCGGGGGAGGGGGTGGTTTGTTCATATTGGGGTTTATCACAGATGTATTTTGTCATTGGGATGGCCCTCTTGAATTTTTGTTAGGTTTTTCTGTATATTAACCCAGGATTAATGAACCTATAGAGATAGCAATTAAAATAAGGGTTGGGGGGCAGGGGGAGAGTAGAGTGGGGGAGGAGCTGACATCAAGGAGTTCAAGAAGGAAAAGAATTTTTTTTAAAGACTGTTTTGAACTGAATGTGGTAGCAATTGTGCAAAGCTGTTTGATGTGATTGAACTATGGAATTATATGGCATCTGGATTAGCTCCCAATAAAATGGTTTTGGGAGAAAAAAGAAATTTGGAAGACAGCTACCTGGACAACTAATTGGAAAAGATCCATTATCTGTGCCCATTTTTCAAAGCAAGGTGACCCAACAAACTGTGGAAATATCATTCATATAACCGGCAAGTAAACTTTTCCTGAAGACAATTGAACAGTGCTGCAGCAGACACGAACAAAGAGCTGCCAGGGTTATCAGTAAAGATATCAGATAGATGTTTCCTTGTAGGTTTTTTACTCTACAAGGTTATCTGACTATGTGAATCATGATAAATTATTCACAGCATGGAGGAGAATGGGAATTCCAGAACAATTCATTCTACGTATACAGAACCAGTATAAGTACCAAGAGGTAGTTGTTCAAATAGACAAGGGAACACTGAGTGGTATAAAATTAGGGAAGGTGTGTGTTGGAGTGGTTTCCTTTCACCATACTTGTTCAAACTCATGCTGAGCAAATAATCCAAGAAGGTGACTATATGAAGGAGGATGTGGCACAGGATTAGAAGTCTTATTCACACCC
>NW_022103915.1:93430586-93431959 GCF_000313985.2 Echinops telfairi
ACCATACTTGTTCAAACTCATGCTGAGCAAATAATCCAAGAAGGTGACTATATGAAGGAGGATGTGGCACAGGATTAGAAGTCTTATTCACACCCGGGAACATGCTAATGGAGCACCCTTGCTTTTTGAAAGTAAGAAAAATATTGAAGGGCTTGCTGATAAAAATCAAAGACTACAGCTTTTATTTTAGATTACGATTCAGTGTAAAAAAAAATTTTTAAATCCCCACAACTGGACTGAAGGACAACATCAAGCCAACCGGAGAAAGGATTGATATTTTTCAAGGACTTTGTTTTGCTTGGGTCCACCATCAACAATCCTGGGTGGTACCCAAAAGAACTAGACGGCATTCCTTTTCAGCAGGTCGCATGAGCAAGACCCATCGGTGCTGAAGGAAGAAGTTCAAATGACACTGAAAACATTAGCCAAAATCAAGGTTCCGGGAATTGATAGAATACGAATGGAAATGTTTCCACAAGTTGATCAAGCACAGGAAGCACTCACTCATCTATGCCAGGAAATTTGGAAGACAGTTCCTTGGCCAGCTGACTGGAAGAGATTCATATTTGTACCCATTAGAAAGAAAGATGACCCACAAGAATGCTCAAACTATAGAGTGCTACCACTGATATCACATGCCAGTAAAATTTTGCTTAAGACCATCCAACTACAGTTGGAGGCAGCTATAGACAGGGAGCTGCTAGATTCAGAAGGGGACATGGGACAAGGAATATCACTGCCGATGTCAGGTAGATCTTAGCTGAAAGCATCAAATAGTACAAAGATGTTCACTTGTGTTTTATTGGATACTCCAAAGTATTCTGCTGTGTGGCTCATAATAAACTGTGGGTAACCTTGAGAAGAATGGAAATTCCAGAATACTTCTTTGTGCTCATTTGGAAATTATACACAGATCCAGAGGCAGTTGTGTGAACAGCACAAGGGAATGCTGCATGGTTTTACATCAGGCAAGGTGTGCGACAGGATTGTACCCACTCACCAGACTTACTTAATATGTTCGCGGAGAAAATGTCCAGTGAAACTGACTTACATGAAGAAGAACGTGGCATCAGGATTGGTGGAAGGCAGGTGACACAACTGTGCTTTCTGAAAGTGAGGAGGACATGAAGGACTTCCCAATGAAGATCACGGATTGCAACTCCTTATACAGACACCCAAATCCTCACAACTGAGCCAATAGGTAGCATCATGATAAATGGAGAAACGATTGAAGTTGTCAAATATTGTCTTCCATCAATGCTCGTGGAAGCAGCAGTCGAGATCAAAAGATGCATTGTATTTGGACAAACCTGCTGCACAAGACCCCTTTAAAGTATTGTAAAGCAAGGATGTTACTTTGCGGATTAAGGTGC
>NW_022103915.1:93432059-93439609 GCF_000313985.2 Echinops telfairi
TGTAAAGCAAGGATGTTACTTTGCGGATTAAGGTGCACCTGACCCAAGACCTGGTGTTCTCCATTGCCTCATGTGCATGTGAAAGCTAGACACCGAATAAGGAAGACCAACGAAGAATTGTTGCATTTGAACTGTGGTGCTGGAGCAGAATATTGAAAGTACCGTGGACTGCTGAAAGGACACACTGATGTGGTTTGGGAAGAAGTACCACCACAATGCTCCTAGAGGCGAGGACGGCAAGACTTTGTCTTCCATACTGTGGACATATTGTCAGGAGAGACTAGTCCCTGGGGAAGGACATCATGTTTGGTACAGTAGAGGAGCAGCAAGGGAGAGGAAGTCTCTCAAGCAAACGGATTGGCACCATGGCTGCAACAAGGAGATCAGGCATAGGAACAATTTTCAAGGATGGCACAGAACTGGGCAGTGGTTCATTCTCTTGTGCGAAGGGTCGCTATGGGTTGTAATTGACTCGAGGGCACCTAACAACAACAACAACATTGCATTGGACAGATAGCCTTAAAAATGTTAAGAGCAAGGATGTCACTTTGAAGATTAAGATGCCCCTGGCTCAAGCCATGGTATTTTCAGTTACCTCATATGCACGTGAACGTGGACGATGAATCAGTAAGACCACAGAAGAACTGATATAGTTGAATTGTTATTGGAGAACATTGAAAGTACCCTGACTGCCAGAACAAACAAGGCTGCCCTGTATGAAGTGGAGCAGAGTGCTTCTTTGATGGGAAGAGCGCTTGCCTTTGTCTCATGTACTTTGGACGTGTGATCAGGAGAGCCCTCCCTGGAGAAGGACATCATTCTTGGGGAAGGAGAGAGTCAGTGAAAAAGAGGAAGGTAAACGATGGCTTAACACAGTGGCTACAGCAGTAGGCTCAAACGTAACAATGATGAGGCTGGTGCAAGGCTTTGTTCTGTTGTCTAGAGTCGCTATTCATTTGACCCGACTCAACAGCAACCAACAATATCAACAACACTATAGGGCTTTGTTCTGGATATTGGTTATGTCTTAAAATTTTCCTGAGGTAATTAGGAGATGCAGCTAATGACCCAATTAATTACCCTAGGGAGTTAATATTGTAATTGAAGACCTGTGAAATGCTTGGCCGACCCTACATCTTGCCTGATTTGAACATGTTTTAGCCCCTCAGAGGGAGGCCTGGGATACCAGAGCATAGGTTCTCTACCACTTGTGGAGTACCGAGTTACACAGCAGTCACCGAGCCATACGGATTCGGGGACTTTTGGCTTTGTCACAGTCTGCTTCCTTTTCCCTGCCTCGCTTCCACCCACGACTGTGGAAATTTTGAACTACTAACCTCAGGAGCTCCTCAGGTTGTGAGACAGGAAGTAAGAAAGGGTGAGCGAGGCCAGCCTAGAAAGCAGCCCGAGGAAAAGGAGGAGGGGAGGGGCTGTGCTTCTGCAGTGTTTCATCCAGTCTGAGCCTCCTTTCCGTGTCTTCTCTTTGCCCTCGCCTGTCAACTTTTCCATCTATTTTGCCCTGACTCTAAGCTATTTTCACAAGGCTCCTTTTTGCATTCATCACCTCTGCACTCAGTTTCTTCCTTCCCTTGTGCTTGTCCCCAGGAAGCGGCGTCTATGATGCTTGCTTGTGAAATGTGTCTCAGCATTAATCAATAACACCTTGAGGTTCCCCACTTCAGTGTGTATGTACTTATCTTGGACTGTAGTACACAGCTCTCTACCATGTGATTTTGTAGTTGTTGGGATGTTGGCAGCTTTTAGAGGTGGGAGGGGAGGAAGTTATATTTTTAGCTATAGTGATTCACTTTGTAAACGGCATACACTGTACTCCATCCTCCAGTTGATTTACTGCATATGGAATCGGCGCGTTCTAAGTACACTCTACAATTTCAGTGGTTTACAAAACCAATAAAAATATAAAATGCCGAAATAAATATTTAAGATTCCTTTTCTGCATTGCACTAAAGATATGATGAGAACAAATTTTAAAAGCAAGTATTTGCGCTTGAGGAATTCAGGTAAAAGTCATGAAGCTGTAATTAAAAACAGTCATAGGCACCAAGTGAAATTTGGAGGGAAATAATTAAATTTAGTATTTGTCTTATTTTTTATCTTCTATTCATTTACACAAAGCCAGGCTAATGGACTATAAAACACACCATATGTTGTCATTTTAAAATTAAGTTCTGTATTTGAACTTGGCATGTCGGCCATGTGGCCTGAATTCCACCATTCCCTCCATCAGAATCTTTCTCATGCAAGACTTCAAGGAAATTGTCATCGATAAGTTAGAGTTCGCTCATGGGATGAACTTAGTTGTCATCATATATTTAGATTATCTCCAGCCTACCCCCTACTCTTCCCTCACTGATCTCTGCTCCATAGGATGGCTGTCTCATTCTCTGGTACATATGCCAATCTCCTTCATTGAAGATGACCCCAAACCCACCCTCCACCTCTTTTTTCTTCAGTGTTCAGCTCACAGTTCCCCCGCAGAAAGCCTTTCCCAGAGACGGCAGTCCAAAGGCTCTTAAATCCATCTGTACATCAGAATTGAATGGAGCCACCGGTTTAAAATATAGATTCCTCAAATTCCCCCTGACCTAGAATCAGAATCCATAAGGCTGAGATCTAGGAATCTGCATTTTTTCAAGATTCATTCATTTATCTATTTAAGCTGGTTTCTATATAACTGTCTGGCATAGATTCTCCTTTGCTGTTTTGAGAACAACTCTAGTACAATGGAAAGTGAACTTTGGTATCCCAGTGGGTGAAACACTCAACTGCTAACCACAAGGTTGGCTGTTCAAACTCACCAGCTGCTCTGTCGGAGAAAGACAAGGTTGTCTATTCCTATAAAGACTTAGCATCCTAGAAACCCTGCGGGTCAGTTCCTTTCTGTCCTCTAGCATCACTATAGGGTGACTGGGAGTCAGAATCGACTCAGTGGCAGTTGGGTTTTAGCGTGATGCAAAGAGCCAGTCATCCTGGAATCCGTTGGACCTGTGTCCACATCTTTGTACTTCCCTGTACTAACTGGCCAGGTTATTAGACTTCTCTGAGCCTCTGGTCCAACAGACTCCAAAGTTACGATCTCTTTTGCAAAGAATTGGAGGTGGGAGCAGGGTTCTGTTGTAGTATACCCTCAACTTGATTCTGACTCGTAATGCACACGTCTAACACAGTCAATGGGTCCTGGAGGATTTTCTTGGCTGTGATCTTTACTAAGGCAAATCATCGGGTCTTTTCATCTGCAGAATTAATGGTAGGTTCAAGCTCTTGACCCTCCCACTTCAGCCACTTGCTTAACTATTGTGCCACCAGTGGTCCTTAGAGGAAGGGTGCTAGATAAGTTTAAGGAATCACCTAGAAAGTGGGTACATTGAATAGTCTGAATACTTCTGCCTGAAGGTGGTCTAGTGAAAAAGACTGTTTTCCCAAGGAGCTGATTCGTGTGTTTGGTGGTCGTACTCTCAGCAGAAGCACTCTTTCACCTGGAAGCAAGTTTCCGTCTATGGATGCATACTCCTGAAGTAATGCACTTAGACTAGTTCCAAATGGGAATTGAGTCCTGACTCCCTGGACTCAAGTTAGCATTGGCTCACCTTATCACACAAGGACCTGGGTGCCAGTTTTGGACTTGGCGCTGTTAAAATATGCAACTAGGTTCTAGAGATATTTAAAAAGGGGTTTCCTTTTCTCCACTCAGGGAAAAAAAAAATAACCATGGAGTCTTAGATCGAGAAGGGACCTCAGAAACCATCTCACTCAGACTTCTGGCTAAGTATCAGTGACTTCCGTACCATTCAACCCTTGGGTTGAAAAACTCCTTAGTCTACCGAGGTGAATTGAGAAACGTGCTTGGAATAAGACAATTGTAAACCAATACTATAAAACCGTTTAAATTATCTCAAACTGTTGATGTAACCAGTGGCTGCAATAGACTATAATTGGATTAATAAATATAGTTAGAATGCCATTGGACAGGTAAATTCCTTCACAAGCTATTGTATTTAGATACGTACCACCATTCCTACCTCCCATTGACAGCTTTGGAGAGGAATTTTTCCCAAGTTCTGATTGGCCACATTTGCTAACACCAAAAGTCAAATGTTATTTGTTACTTGTTAGTGAGTTATTAATAGCCACTTGTGGGTTTTTCTGCATGAATTCCACCATATTTTTATTAATACTTATAACCATTCTATAGAGCAGGCATCATTATTCCTATTTTCCTGACAAGAGAAGGGCATGTCTATTCAAGGTTAAGAGAACTAGTAAGTGGCTACACTAGAAATCTAATCGAATCTGAGAAGTTTGACATATGGAAAGCTGTTTACATTGTTTCAGAAGCTTCAAGGACTCTTTGAAGCCCATTCTTTCAGGATAGCACCAATGAGTACAAACATCCCACATTTCCAATGTTTTTAATAGAGGTGAGAAGGAATTATCTTTTCAATTTGGTACATGTATTCCCTTGGGGTTCAGTATAAGCCATCTTTTAAAAATTTATGGAGAAAAAAAGCCACTTTCTTTTCATTTCCCTTTCCCACCAGCTTTTGATGCCCTCTCGTCTCTGTCGTTATAAGTGAACGTCGGAGCTGATGGTTTTGAGTGGGCAGAGCCGTTGTTTCTTCACATGCCTTTCCTTTCTTGGTTGGCGATCACACACACACCCTGGGCCGCAGATTTGTTTTACTACTAGAACTAAACCATGCTAATCTCACATGATTGACGGCCTCCTCTAACTTGAGAACAGAAGAACTCGATGGTGTTACCATTACTGACCACCCTGACCAAGACCACAATAGAAGGTCCCAGGTAGAATGGGCAAACAGTACAGAACAAAATTCAAATTCTTTGACACCCCCCACCCCCCAGCAGACTTAATGATCTGAAAGAGACTAGAAGAACCCCCAGGACTATCACCCTAAGACAGCCTTCTAACTTGAAGCACTCCCAGAAGCCACCTTTCAGCCCAATTATAGATAGGACTAGATAATCACCCCCACCCCCCAGCAAGAATGTGCTCCTTAGAACAATCCACTGTACTGAGAACAAAAGGCAACATGTAACAACTGAAGATGAGCAATTGGGGGGTGGGGGGCGCTGCTGATAAGACGGATGGATGGAAGTGGAAGCCCAAGAAAGAAATGGAAATAATATGTGTTCACACATTGTGTGGATTACAGCCAGTACCGGAACAATTTGTATGTGAATTATTGATTGAAAAACTGGTGTGTTATGTAAACGTTAACCTAAAGCACAATAAAATGTTCAAGGGGAAAAGACAAGAACGCTAGGTCAAGGTGGAACATTAGAGAACATCTAGTACAATGTTGCCTCTGTGGAGGCGGAAAAGGGCCCAGAAGGGCTCTGTCCCAGGACGAATTAGAGAGAGACTGGGCCAGGCCTGGAGTCCAGAGAGTCGCCTGCTTTTTCTACAGCATTTCACAAGCCACTCGTTCCAAACAAGCACATTCAAAGGGACAATAGGTACCTATTTTGCATCTTGGATCCACTCCTTTCGGAGCGCCTGAAACATAGTCTCACTCCTTTGGAAATAAATCAGTGAAAGGAGAGTATTAATGCTCAAACTGCAAGGAGACGATGTGTCTGTCCCCAAAAGGGGGGCTGGGGGTAGAGGGGCCGGAGGGGAGGCTATTTCTTGAGATCAGCAAAAATAGTGATCCAGCAGTAATTTCCATTTTCTCATAGGGGAAAACGACCTCATGATACCACTGCTCCACTCAAGTATAATCACCACCCTCAATTAACAAATAATCCAGCATTGTTCTTCTTGCTTTAAAATAATGCTATACTAAGCTGGGAGATGTTAATAACATTTTCCGATTTTGAATCTTTATAGCTTTTTAAGTTGTGGACCACTCTTTTAAGCCAGGAGAGAAAAGCCAAGTGAGTTTATAAGTGTTGTATGTTGATAGGAACTGGTGCATGCAGAAAGACTTTTTTCATCAAAGACTTCTCAGTGCATTACAATGCAAATTACACCTTTAAACCAGCCAAACTATTGATGGCTTTATTGAATGGAATAATTTATTATAGAAATATTTTAGTCAGATGACATTTCATCATCAAATAACAGTAAACACAATAGCCATTTCCCATAAGAACACTCTCTTGAGCCAAGGGTTTAAAAAAGAAAAGAAAATTTGCCATATTCCAAAGTTAGCATTGTCCTAAGCAGCTGTTCATTGCAATAGAGGGGGTGGGGGTGGGAAGAGTTCTGCCAGCCAGACATGGTGGACCAGAAAAATGCACCATTGTGTCAGATCATCCAAGAAATCCTTGTTTTTCCCTCCTTTCTTAATAATGTTTGACAAGTGGAGATGAGTTTTTTAAATCCAGGTCTCTTTGATGCCATTCGCTGGGATAGTAGTATAAAACCTCTCCTCGGGTACTCAGAGATCACAACATCAATGGCCTATCAGCAGGCGCGTACCGCTTTTCTTCTTAAGACTATTTAAAGCTGTGGTTAAATTCTAATTTTCCAAAATAGGCTTAAGTATGGGGAGAGCCAAAATAAGGTGCACTTTTTTTGTGTGCTAGAAATCAGACCACAAATTGTCCACTGTACTTAGTGCAATGACTGAGGCAGTCCGGCCGCACACCAGCAGGGAGGCAGGTTACGTGGAGAGTAAGGGTTGGTGTAAAAATACATGTTGGGAATGGGAAAATCTTTTTTTTTTTTCACAGTGCCATTTAAAAATTGGTTTCAGTTTTGGTTTTTTGCAATTTCCTGTGTGTACCGTAATTGACATATAATCTCATTCCCTCCTAAAGTCTGAAATTAAATTTATATATACCAAAGGTCCAATAATTAATTTTGGGGGGGTAAAATGGAGACATCTTCTGATACATTTCTCCTAGTTAGCTAGTAACAACCTTTTCTGATTTGTTAAACAAGGCCCAGAGCGAGGAGCCAAGCAGCACACTTAGGACAGAGAGGTTGGAATTGGCTGGGAAATGTGGGTACAAACAACTCTGACAGGGTTGTAGGAAAGATTGTAGCTGAAGTGTGTGAAGTGCCTGGCACACTGCCTGGCAGTGAGTGGACGTCCAGCGGGAGAGGGGGAGCATGTCGGTCGGTCCAGGGGAGGATCAGCAGTCACTGTGTGAACTTGGACATCTCGGCAGCCAAGTTCAACTCTGTGAAAAGCATGCGGTGTGGGAGGCAGGGAACAAATGAGCGCCAGCAATACTTGCTTAAGGCAGTTGTAAAGAGTTATGCATTGAAATGTCTTGCCTTGATCCTAGAATGGAATTGGGTCAGGATGAAAGTGCCCACGGGTCTTTGTGCTCTCGTTCAGCAAAGGCTCTAGCTGCCCGACATTCTCCTGTCACCGTGCTTACAGTTGGTTTACAGCAGGGAACGCTCTCACCTGGGGATAAGCTCTCCAGACGTTCATGACGCGCTTGCTGCTGTTGTGCCCTCATCAGACTTCAGCTAGGTCTTCGTTGAAAGTGTGCCTGCGTCTCGCTACCGAGCCCCACCTCTGCCCTTGGCTGTCTGGTAAGTCAGGTCC
>NW_022103915.1:93439987-93445032 GCF_000313985.2 Echinops telfairi
TCTTTCTTTTGTGTATGTCTGAGAAAGGGGTGAATGATTAACATTTACACAGAGGCAGTTTCAGCCTGCTAAGTCAATCAGGGAAAATATTCTGAAGCCAATCAGAACAGTTAAGGGGAGTCTCATGTACATTGGTTCTTATAAGAACAGTAAAAATCCAGTAATTAGCCAAAAGATGCGCTAAGAAGTGGGAAGCACGGATGTCCATCCTCTGTCTGAGGCTCCCCTGGGTTCGGCTGGTCACTACGGTGATGAGCTGAGCAGGCCGCACGCCTGACCCCTCCCATCACCAGTTGTCAGGGGACTAATTGAATGGTCATTGACATTGTTGGAGCCTAGGACTTGCTAGGCCCCCCCCCACCGAGTTGGACTATACAGTATATAGGAAACCTAGCCCTGGCTATCCCTGAAGCAGGTGCAAGGGGCTATAGAAATACAAGCTACACTGATACACACATTCACATATTTACCTTAGTTCAAAGAAGAGCTACTGTTTAGAGCCTGAACTTGTGATTGGACTTGGGACTTGTCCACACGTTACAACTGGAAAACTGGCTCCCCCCTGACCTACGGAAAAAATGTTCCTGTTAGCCAGTGCAGATAACTAATTGGCTGTTGAGCACCTCTCAGGAGCCCAAATACTTTCTACAGAAAGAATTGGTGGTTGAGTCATAATTCTTGAACTCGGGATTTATTGTAACTGAGAAAGTGCTTGCCCAGAGTCTAATTTAACTTACCATGTGTTATGACTTGTTGGTCTGACGCTCTCAGTACCAGAAAAGCAGCTAACCCCACACTGCTCACATTGGTGTTGCATCCACCTGTGAGAAGCCTTTTAGAACACTGGGCAGTATTTTATTTATTCTGCCTAAATCCTCACTAAGTTGAGATCAGCGAGAGACTCCAAATGTGGAATCATATCTCCCACTTTGATATAACACAAGTTCATTAATTCTTATTTTTCCAGTTTCCACAGTGAATCACTGACCATGTCCAGAAAATAAGAGAAAATTAAAGGGGAATAAATGGATATTTCTAAGTAGGCACACATATCCTGAATATAAATCTTCTTTCTCTTTTAATTAGAATTTAAGGCAAAAAAATCAAAAATAACTATTTTCACATTTTATTGTGGCAACATATATAAATAGCAGAGTACGTAGTTCCATCTTTACCATTTTAAATGCATGATTCAGTGACACTAACTGCATTCACCCTATTGTGCAACTATCAGCACTCTTTAGTTACAAACATTTTTCATCTCTCCAAAGAGAAATTCAGGGCCCCTTCAGCAAATCCCTCCCCTTCCCCCAACCCCTGGTAACCAGCCACAAATAAAGCAGGAGTGTGTCTGCGTGGTTCTTAACCTGGATATTTCATACATGTGGAATCATTCATTGCTTATCCTGTTGTGTATGACTTAAGTTCACTTAGCATAATGTTGTCAAGACTCATCCATGGAGTAGGCTGTATCAGAACTTCCGTCTCTCTTTCTGGCTGAATAATATTTCACCATATCACATATTGTCACAACACTACATTTTGTATATACTTCCTTGTGTTGGTGGACACTTGGGGTGTTCCCACCTTTTGGCTATTATGGAAAATGCTGGAATAAATCCCTACTTTCAAATCTCTTGGGACTATACCGAAGTGTGGAATTGCAGGGACATATGCATAATTCCACATTTAACTGTTTGAGAAGCCACCAATCTGTTTTCCACAGTGACTGCATCATTATTTTACATTTCCAGCAGCGATGCTCAAGGATTCAAATTTCTCCACATCCTCACCAACACCTGTTATTTCCTGGTTTTCTTTAAAGGGTGTGAAGTACTATCTCACTGTAGTTTTGAATAGCATTTAGCTACTGACATTGAGCTTCTTTTTTTTTTTTTTTGACATTGAGCTTCTTTTCATGTGCTTTTTGATCATGTGCTTATCTTCTTTGCATATCTATTCATGTCCCTTTTCTGTTTTGTTTTGTCTGCCTTTTCATTGTTGAGTTGTAGGAGTTCTTTATACATTCAGTGCCTTACATCCTTATCAGATATATGGTTCCCAAATATTTTCTTTCATTCTGCTGATTTTGCCCAAATCTTGAGATGCACAAGGGTAACTTGATTTTGTGAAGTCTAACTATCTGCTATTTTTCTTTTTCTAGTGTTTTGGGTGTCATATCTCAAAATGTATTACCAAAACAAACTCTTAAAGTTATACCCCTCTGTTTTCATCCAGGGGGCTAATAATTTTTACATTAGGTCTTTAATATAGTTTGAGTTAATTTTTTTATTTTTTATTTAATCATTTTATTAGGGGCTCATACAACTCTTATCACAAGCCATACATACATCAATTGTGTAAAGCGCATTTGTACACTTATTGCCCTCATCATTCTCAAAACATTTCCTCTCCATTTAAGCCCCCGGCATTAGGTCCTCATTTTTCCCCTCCCTCCCCGCTGCCCCCTCCCTCATGAGCCCTTGATAATTTATAAATTGTTATTTTGTCATATCTTGCCCTGTCCGACATCTCCCTTCACCCACTTTTTGGTTGTCTGTCCCCCAGGGAGGAGGTCACATATAGTTCCTTATAGTTGGTTCCCTCTTTCCTACCCACTCTCCCTCTACACTCCCAGTATCGCCACTCACACCACTGGTTCTGTAGGGCTCATCCGCCCTGGATTCCCTGTATTTCCAGTTCCTATCTGTACCAGTGTACATCCTCTGGTCTAACCAGAATTGCAAGTTAGAATTCGTGTCATAATAGTGGGAGTGGGGAGGAAACATTTATGAGGGTGGGGAAATACATCTATGTGCCTATATTTATAGGTTTAGTATTAAGGTAGCAGAAGGACATTCGGCCTCCACTCAAGGACTCCCTCATTGCAAGAGTACTTTCTTCTATTAAATTGGCATTCTATGATACTCACCTTCCCGACACAACTGCTGAAGACAAAGCGGGTGAATAAGCAAATGTGGTGAAGAAAGCTGATGGTGCCCAGCTATCAAAAGATATAGCGTCTGGCGTCTTAAAAGCTTGAAGGTAATCAAGCGGCCATCAAGCTCAGAAGCAACAAAGCCCACATGGAAGAACACATCAGCCTGTGTGATCACGAGGTGTCGAACGGATCACTGAAGACAAATGGGTGCATAAGCAAATGTGGCGAAGAAAGCTGATGGTGCCCGGCTATCAAAAAGTATAGCATCTGGGGTCTTAAAGGCTTGAAGGTAATCAAGCGGCCATCAAGCTCAGAAGCAACAAAGCCCACATGGAAGAAGGACACCAGCCTATGCAATCACGAGGTGTCGAAGGGATCAGGTATAAGGCATCATCAGAACAAAAAATCTTACCTTAGTGAATGATGGGGGGAGTGCAGAGTGGAGACTCAAAGCCCATTAGTAGGCCACTGGAGATCCCCTTGCAGAGCGATCTTGGGGAGGAGACAAGTCAGTCAGGGGGCGATGTAGGAACGATAAAAAATACAACTTTCTTCTAGTTCCTAAATACGTAACTTAATTTTTATATATGGTGTGAGGTATGGGTCCAAATTCACTCTCTTACCTGTGGAGATCCAGTTACCCTGGCCCCACTTACTGCAGGGACCATTCTTTCCCTCTCGGATGAACTTGTCAGAAATTACTGGTAATAAAAGCACGTATGTAAATGCATCGTTTTTAAATAACATTTTCTTGTTTTAGAGAAAACCTATGTTCTCAGTTATAAGAATTTACAAAATTAAAACTGAGTGATTGGTACCAACTGTGTTATGCCTTTATCTTCTTCCAGCTCTCTTATTAAGAAGTACCTTTTATTTTTAATTTTAAAATTACAACATTTCTGAAGTTTTGCCTCATGCATGTATTTCAAAATTGTAGTCATTTGTCCATTATGTGGTGTGTACTTCTCCATAATTCATACAACATCTCATTTTGCAACTTCTTGTTTTTATTCTAGGAGAAATTATGTATTATAATGGCTTTTTCTTGTATCCTTATGTGTATCCATGAACACAACTTCCATAAAGTCACTTCTTCTTAGGATATATGAGATAATAGTAGACCTCCAATTTATGGGCCAGCAATCTATCAAATGCTGTCCATTTCAGAAGGCTTCAGAACATTTGTGGGGGGGACCCCATTATCTTTCAATTCCATTTTCTACAAACTTTTTGAAGCCCCCTGGTAGAGCATCAGTCTAACCTATTCTCGCTCTCCTTTTGTTCTCGCTCCTTCTGTCTCTGCTCTGTAATGCCACCAAATGTCTCAAAAGAATCTTCCAAACTTGGGGCTTCTTCTTCCTCACATTTCTCCAGTCTGCCTTCAACCCCCAGCATTTGACTGTCACTGTCACTGCAGTACCTCAGAAACATCTTGATCCTTATCTTCTGAGACCAGTCTTCTCTCCATAACACCATAAAGTCTTGCTCTTTCTTGACTTCTCTGATACCACTCTTTCCTGAGTCTCCTCCCACCGTCGCTGTGCCTCTTCTCATTGTTACTTGCTATCCAGTCAATTCCAACTCACAGGGACACATATGTGTAAAGTAGAGAGTTCATGATGTTTTCAAAGTTGCCACCTCTCAGAAGTAGATTGCCAGACAAGTCTTTAGGCCCAGGATCCAGACAGGACCTTCCGAAATCACTGTGTAACTATACTCTGTATAGCTATTCAGCTTGTCATTTATCATTCAACAAATAAATATTTATTCAACATCTACTATGTGCCCTACTGACAGGAAAGCCAAATGACAAGACATCTGCATTTGTACCCATTTCAAAGAAAGATGACCCAACTGAATGTGAACATTAGAAAACAATATCATTAATATGACATGCAAGTAAAGTTTTGCCGATGACCACTCAATAACAATTGTATCAGTACATCGACAGGGAGCTGCCAGGAATGGAATGAGGGATATCGTTTCTGACATCTGAGGGATCTTGGCTGAGAGCAGAGAATACCAGGAAGATGTTTACCTGCATTTTATTGACTATGCAAAGAATCGCAACCAACTATGGATAACCTTAAAAAGAATGAGAATT
>NW_022103915.1:93445132-93448760 GCF_000313985.2 Echinops telfairi
GTGTGTGTGTGTGTGTGTGTGTGTGTGTGTGTGTGTGTCCATCTGAGTTGTAGCCTTTCTCCACACTTACCCAGTTTGAATCCTGAGCAGATAAGCGGAGAAGCCGGGCTCTATAAAGAAAATCCTGACATTAGCATTGGAGGGAGATGTATTAACAACCTGTGATAGACAGATGACGCATCACCTGCTGGAGGTGAAGAGGACTTAAAGTGCTCGGTGATGAAGATCAAGGAATGCAGCCTTCAGTGTGGATTACAACTCCATGTAAAGAAGACCCAAGTCCTCACAACTGGACCAATGGTTAACATCGTGATACATGGAGAAATGATTGAAGTTGCCAAGGATTAGATTTTCCTTAGACCCACAGTCAACACTCCCGGAAGCAACACTCAAGAAATCAAAGAGCGTCCTGCAGTGGGGAAGTCTGCACACAACCTCTTGAAAGTGCTGAAGAGCAAAGGTGTCACTTGGAGCACTGGGTGCCCCTGCCCCAAGCGAAGGTATGCTCAATCCTATGCCTGTGAAAGTCCCGCATTGAATGAGGCAGACTGAAGAAGAATTGATGCATTTGAACCATGGCACTGGCGAAGTACATTGAAAATACTGTTAACTGCCAGAAAAACAAACAAATCTGTCTTGGAAGAAGTACATCTGGAACGCTCCTTGGAAGCAAGGATGGAGAGACGCAGTCTCACATAATTTGGACATGGAGAAACAGGCCCTGGAAAAAGACTTTATACTTGGTAAGGAGCCCTGGTGGTGTAGAAGTTATGCCTTGGGCTTCGATCCGCGTGGGCAGCAGTTCAAAACCACCAGCAGCTCTTCTAGAGAACGACTGGGCGATACTGGCTTTCTACTCCCATAAACAATTACCCTTTCAGAAGACCACAGAGGGTCACCATGAGCCAGCATTGACTTGATAGCAGTGAGTTTGGAATTGAAAAGTTTGACGGTGGCTGCAGCCATGCACCCAAACATGAAAACGACTGTGAGGATGACCGAGGAGTGTACAGTGTTTCATTGTCCCCTGTATGTAGATAGGGTCACTGTGAGTCAGAATAGACTTGACCGCACCCAACGACCATGTGCCAAACGCTGCTACTTGTCAGTACAGGAGCCACTTGCCTTCATGAAGCCTATGGTCTAATGAAAGAGATCAATATTAAGTAAGCGCAAATCAGCATGTGACTGTAGCGTTACGGTTAGGCACAGAGAAACCAATTCATTTTTGCCCGTTTGCTTCTGAGTTTCTTACAATAATTTCTTATTTATAAATTTATTATCATAAATCCTGTAAGTCCAAATAAATTCCACAAATCAGAATAAGAGATTTCATTATAATATACTTCTGTAGAAACATAAAGATCTCACTAAGAGATAAATAAGTAAAACCAAGCCTGGCTATGATGTTTGCAGGGAACATGGCTGTAATAGTAGGAATCCCCTTTGTCATTTAAGGAGCCCTGGTGGCATCGCAGGGGGTTAAGTGCTGCCCGCTAGGCAAAAGGGCAGCATTGCAGACCCACCAAGCCAGTCCCTGGGAGAGAGGTGAGGCAGTCCGCTTCCAGAAAGATTTATTGTTATTTCTTCTTTCTTATTTAATATCAAGTTTTGAATACACATTTGGACTCACCAGTTGTCATTAACTGATGGGACATATTTATCTTCTTTTTCTTCAAGAGATGTTTCTTCCAAACAAAATGATAGGGGATCTCTACATGCAGTGGTCCTTTGTCTAATGGAAAGGGCTGGGGGATCTTTGGCTTTGGTACGTTTTACTCTCCCGACAAGGGCTTCAACTACATCAACAATGGCACAAAAATTAAGGTCTTTTGTGAGCATTAAGCACTTACAGATTACTTCAAATATCATCTTGCATTGGCCTTCGTGTGGCCTGTTAGTTCAAGCCCTAAAAATAAACACCTATTCATCAGCTAATGGCAACACGGCAGAGCAGCTCTCGGGGCTGCAGGGACCTCAGTCTAACCTCATTCAAAGTGTGTCTCATGTCATCCAGGGTGGGACAGTTTGCGGCCAGGAGTGCCTCTGAAAGGAGGCAGTCACGAGCTTCATTAAATGTTCAAGTGAACCTCTTCCCACTGAGAGATTGCTTTCAACTCGTTGGAATCCAACCGCAGCACCAGCTCCAGTGGCCTTGTGGGTCCAACTTACAGCCACCCAGCGTGTAAAGTAAAACGACAGGTCCGGCCAGGCCCTTGGCAGGCGCTGCCGTTCTCCCATGTCTGGCTTTTCGTCAAAAGACACTGCGAAGGGAACTGGCTCCTGGAAGTCCTCCTCGTCATAAATTTCAGCGACTAGCTCCTATTTCAGCTCTGGAACTCCCTAAGGAAACGGTCAGCCCGCCACCCCGCACTGCTGCCTTCTCCAAGAACACACTCGAGAGGAACCCCGTGGAGCTGCGCTTGGTCTGTTTATATACACAGACTGTGTCCTGCCGCCTCCGGGAAGCTCAGCCTTCAGTTACCATTTCCCACTTATTTATTTTGTTCTTTTGAGTGGCAGTTCATTTTCTGTGTAGGATGGAAGTGGGCCGGGCCATATTTGTTTTAATGTGTACTTTTATTCAATATGTGTATCCCAAAATAAGTGAGCTGCCGTAGATATTTTAGCCTTACACAAAGTAAATATTTAACTCACCAACAGAGTCCACAGGAAAAAAAATTTTTTTTTAAAGTGGCCTGGAGTATTTGGGCAGAAGTGTGGCCCCGCTCCTCAGGTGATTGATAGGCATGGGCTTTCCACCTTGCGACATCTCATCAGGCCTACAAAGCCCTTGAGGCCATCCTCAGTGTTCTAGGCCTAGGGTTTAGTTTTGTTTTTAATTATTCATAACATTCCTGCCCCAAACACTCCAATGTTTTTTGTTTTTCCCAACACACCATCTGCATATACCTCCCTTCCCTCTCCACCTGAAGTGTCTTCTACCTGTTACTTACCCACTCAATTGACTTTGACTTCAAGACTCCACAAGTCATGTCGTCGCGGCTGAGAGTCTTCCCTGGCCTTTCCCAGGAGAGGTCAGTCCCTCCCTGGAGGGCCCACTCCAGTGCCTTGCATGCAGCTCTCATCACATTGCTCTCCTCCTAGGAAAATGAGGCATCTCCCTGCTGCTTCAGAAAGGTCTTGAGGGAACACAGAGAATACCAGGGGTTGTGTACCTGTGTTTTACTCTGACTGTGCAAAGAAATGTGTGTGGATCAGTACAAATTTGGAATTACCTTAAAAATAGTAGGAATTTCAGAACACTTCATTGTTGTTCTTTGACACCTGCATGCAGCCCAAGAGGCAGACATTCAAACAGAACGTCAAAATCAGGAAAATTGTGTTCGGGTTGCATCCGTTGACCGTACTTACTCAGTCTGTATGCTGGCAAGTACTCAGATCCTGGACCGGGTGAAGAATACAGCATCAGGATATGCAGATGGCCCAACCTTGCTTATTGAAAGTAAAGAAGACTTGAATCACCTGCTGATGAAGATGAAAATCTGCAGCCTTCCTTATGCATTCCTGAAACAGACAACAAAAATCCTTACAGCTGGGCCAAGAAGTAGCACCGTGACAATTGAAGTTGTCAGGAATTTAATTTCATTAGGATCCACAATCAACA
>NW_022103915.1:93449593-93451738 GCF_000313985.2 Echinops telfairi
GTTGTCAAGTCACCACAAGGTGTTTTTTGAGATCAGATCTATTACTGTGCAATTTGTACAAGCATTTTACACACCGTGAAGTATTCTCTCCATCATGAGTTTAAGAACCGAACCCAAACGTGTTCGTACTAAAGCCTGTCCTATTCACTGAGTCCAGTTTTCTTCCTTCACACGTGATTCTTCCACTGCATTAGGCCTCCCGCTTCTTCCCTGCGATTGTCTCATGAAGCAGCTTCATTAGCTGCAAGAAAACAAAGGGTTTGGGCACCTTTGGGAATTGGTGTTGGCTACGGGGCTTTCTAAAGCCCCATTGTGCGTCCCCATCTGCTGTGAAGACCAGCTTCAGAGTCCCCAAAGTTCTCTGTCCCCTCTTTGACCGGGTGATCCCAAATGACAGCCATCACTTCTTTCTTTTACCTTCTTTCTACAATCCTTAAATATTAGTTTCGCTATTTTTTTAAGGCTAAAAAACCATTTATTACAAAAACTCTTCAACTTGGCAAGACTGTTCCACGTGCTACTGGCCCAGCCGGCAATGTGTGTAGGACAGGACAATGAACCCTTCATTCATTGCCCTGCAAGCACGCTGCTCTTGGATGTGTGACCCTGTGAATGTGAACTCAGACCCCTCCGTTTGCCGTCACTAAGAACGGGAGCCTGGGTTGAAAGTAAATGCACATCTCTGGCCTGACTAGGGTTTTCTGGCTAGTCCTGTTTGAAGTGGAGTTTCTCCTGGTCACTGTGAAGCGGATCATCTTTTCTGTAAAGGCAGAGCCGAGTGTGTGAAATGACCTTTCCTGCCTGCTGCCCTGAAGAGACATCTGGTGAGTTAGAAGTTTGGAGGGGACGGTATTCTGATGCTCACTCATTCATACTTCCTATCTCTTAGTTTTTCAAATCTTATCATTCTCTCTGCATTGAGTCTGGGTAAAGTGCTGCCCTTTAGCCCCTTGATTAGCACTTCCCTGACACGGCTTTGTGTTTTTATTAGAAGTTGTGCTATGGGGCCACAGGAGTGCAGACAAATTAACGTGTTTTAAAGTTTACTTCATCTCGACTCTACCTTGAACTCCTCCATCAGAATGCTACTCCCACCTGTTGGAGGGTTGGAGGAACTAGGATACAGAAAGATAAAACAGAAGGTGCATCGAAGCTCCCAGGCGAGAAAGGACTTTTCCAGAGTGAAAGAGCCCTTTAACTAAAGGTTATAATAAAGCTAGGCATACAAGAAGTTTGTCAAGGGGTTGGGAGGAGAAGGGTTCTTCAGGGACTGATGTTTTAAGGATCTGAAAACTACTCTGGGCCAGCAGAAGGACCGAGCCAGAATAGTCTCACAGCTCATTGAGGGGCCTCCCCGGGGGTCCGAGCTGCCGTCTCCACGTGGCCACTTTGGAGATTTGGTCCTGGCTTCTGGAAGCTACTGAACCCCTCCATAACATACTACTACCCCCTCGTTTCATTGCGTTGATTGCATGTGAAATGCCTACTAGTCTCATTGTGTGTATGCCGGGAATATAGTAAGCTCTTGGCAAATGTTGGTTGTCATCATGCGTCAACTTACCATGGTGGGTGGTCACCACTTTGACACAGCTCGATATTCATTTTCTCAGCCTTAGACTCCGGGTAAATCACATTACCTGCTCAGGGGACTTTTGCCTTAAATGAAATAATAATAATACATATAAAGATCTTAGAATTGTAACAGAGTTTTCTTAAAATTCACTAAACATAATAGTTGCTGTTATTATTGAATTATTATGAGTATTATCCGTAATGTTATTTTTACTTTTAAATGTGGGTGTCTGGGAGGGGAATGGTCAGCACGTTTTTCTGGTCCCAAAGATTGGGACTGTACCAACAAAGTCATTCTGGAGTAAGCCCAGTGAAAAATTCCTGGAGTCTAGGTAACTTGGGTCTGAAATGAGTTGACAACAGAAGCCTTGCATTTCCCGGCATGCCTTTTGCTAGTTGTATCTAGAAACAAGTCAGACGTAAGAGAACTGCTCACAAAGCCTGAATGAGGACAAATGAGATCTTTTCCACCACCCAACCCTCCACATAACCTCCATCAAGCCCAGCATGTCCCTTCTCTGGCATCAAAGACTGGTGTAACTCCCACCCCAATGATCTACCTGAGCTTGTGGT
>NW_022103915.1:93452104-93475817 GCF_000313985.2 Echinops telfairi
GGTGTGGGTGTGATTTTTCTTCTTTTCTTCTTTGTTTTTCTTTTGAAAAGAACCATAAAAGTAGCCGTGGTTCACCTGCAAGGCCAGCAGACCCAGCCCCATCTCAAGGCAACGGGGTCCCAGGGGCCTCACATGATTCTCGGCCTCTCTTACAGGAGGACTATGGGCACCGGTGCAAAGACCAGTTGGTAGCCTTAAAAGCAACAAGGAACGCATGCTCCTGAGGAACCTGGGAGGCAAATAAGCCCCGGTGGGCTGGGGTTTGTAGTCCAAATCCAGTTCACTTAAAGAGTTTGATATCTCTTCACTCATCTTAAACACCTTAAGGTATTTGGAGAGGGAGGAAGAAATAAAACAGATGAACCTGCTGAGATATGGACCAGAGCGGTAGTTGTTCATTTTGATTGATGCTTTTACAACCTTATCTTGGAGATAAAACCCACTGTAAACAAAAACCTACCTCAATTGATGGTATTTAAAGAGAGTATGAGCCACCTGTGTGCTTCCCAGGTACTTGCAGCTTCTCTTAAGCTGCCAAAGTCTGCCCACTCCCACAGCTACCAACTCCACCGCCAGTAGTGTCATTTCCAGGGCTGGCTCTTACCAGCTGTCCACTGCACCACCATCTTCCCCCACAGCATCCCGGAACACATCCACTCCTGATAGCCACACCACAGGGAGTGCTCCTGGGCTGACACTCGTTAGAAGATTGGTCTTGAAAGATTGACTTGAACTCACCCAGAGATGCCTCCGAAGGCAAGTCTGACCATGTGCTTGGGGAAGACCACAGCCTTGCACATGCTCGGAGCAGTTCTACTCCGTCCACACGAGGTTGGCAGGTGGCAGACTCCTCAACGACAACCAATCACATGATAAAGTCTTATCAGCCAAAGACATTTGGGTTTCCTTTTTCATGTTCGGATGCATGATAGCAGTCACACGACTGGAGTGCAAGTGAGAGTGCGAGCCCTAGTGGATTCATACATATATGTATCAACCAACTAACAGATTTATTAACTGATTTCTGGGCCCCACTGGCTTAATAACAGTCTGTACATCCTGCAATTACTTGACTGTTAAGTGCAGGTTCAAATTATCCACATTCTCTGTTTCAGATAACCTATTCTTTGATTGTTTGAAACTACATGGTCATTTTGCCTGATGAGCTGGTGGTGGTGGTGGTGGTGGTGGCGGTGCCCGAGTCAGTTCTGACTCATAGTGACCCTATGCACAGCAAGATGAACTGCTGCCTGGTCCTGCGCCACCCTCGCCGTTATTCTTATGTTTGAATCCACCGTGTCCATCCATCTGGTTGAAGAGCTTGCTCTTTTTGGCTGCCTGGTGATCTCGGCAGGTACAACTTGTATTTGGCTGTTACCCTTTCGAGCATTCGCCTGCATAGATCTATAAACTTGCGAGGCTTGCCCTCGGGGATTGTGTTAGTTACCCAAGCAAAGTTTCCTTATCATGAAACATTTATTGTGGACGAGACAAAAGTTTTAACTACCCATTTAGAGTAAGTTGGGATCTGACATACCTGAAGCATTGTGTCACATTTGGTTAATGATAGATTTATAGGGCAAACATGTATCAGGCTTAATCCTGTAGTTATATGACTTTGCCAAGGATAAAAATTCCGATAATTTTTTATTTTAAGCAGACTTTTATATGTCCAAAACTCATAAATCTCCCTGAGCTGTGAGATAAACGTCGCGCTGAACTCTGAGTTACCCTGTGATATTTTAAGAACTGAGCCAAGTGAAGAGGAGAGAGACCCTGTTCCCCTGTACTTAATAATAAAAGTCTTTGAGTTATAGTGTTGGAAAAGAATATTGACTGTACCAGGGACTGCCAGAAGAACGAGCAAATCTGTCTTGGAAAAAGTACAACCAGAATGCTCCATAGAGGCGAGGATAGCAAGACGTGTCTCCTGTCCCGTGGGGAATACGATTAGGAGCGTCTAGTCCCTGGAGAAGGGCGTCATCCACTTAAAATAGGGGGCCAGCCTCCAGGGCACTTCCCAACAACAGTGTGTTAAAGATCCATGCTTGGGGTCAGAAAAAATGATAGAATTAAAATATCTATTGTATTCTATGTCAATAATATTCATAAAATTGGAAATCAAGAGTTCAGAAATGACCTCAAAAATTTAACGAAGTGAGTCTAGGCCAGGCTAACTGGCCAACACCAAGATAGATGTTGCCCACGCTTTGCCAAGCTTCATGATCTCTATCCATTATGGTTGTCATATCAATTATAAATTCTCTGGCATCAAACACTAAATCAGCTGAAATGATGGGTTTGCCTTTGGCATGTTTCCCCGGGGAAATAACTGAGAAACATGTAATAATTCACACAACCAATTTTGTAAACTACCCCAACTTTTGGAAGAAGCCGGGTGTATAAATCTAGGTAGATGGGCTATGATTTGTACTCAGGGTCGGCTGGAGTGTTCTCTCACTCTTTGTACTTAAATGTTTCTTAAGTAAATATGGCCTGGGCCACTTGGTTACTCAGAAGTTCTCGGTTTCCATCACTGCATTCGATGCTTCTCTCTTGTTCCCGTTTTGAGAATGAGTCCTGCCCACTCGTGCATCATCCTCTTTTAAAACAAAAACACCTTTTTTAGGAAGACTTCTAGAAGAGTGGAGTACCATTGTTCTCATCATTCTTGCACTGTGAACCTCTGAGCATTTCTAGTTTGGCAATTTATAATTCACGACTCATGTGAACCGATATGCTCTGTGCTGCAAATTGAGAAGTTCTACGCAGCTTAGTGGAGGATTCTTTCTGGTCGACACAGGATGGATACCTGGTACGTCCACTCTCACTGGTACATTCGCCCAGAACAATCATTTCTCCAAGAGAGCAGATGAAAGACAAGCTGTTGTCTGTCTTTGTTTCCTAGGCTCCCCGTCTCAGTTTTTCTCTCTGAGGAGAGATTTATCAAAGGCTCGGAAGTGTGTGACCGTTTAAGTACAGCCAACACAACTTCACATGAGGTGGAATTGAGCCTTTCCTCGGTAACTTAAGGTGGACATGAAAGCGCCCCATTATATAAACACCAAGGAGGATTTCAGGGGGTTATAGTGGTGTCTTGATAGGCATTTAAATTTTCCTCAGAAAAATATACTGGCTGTTTATTTTTCATGTGTCGTAAAGGGCTACAGTGAATCGGCATTCCCCACATATTTTACTCGACATTATGGAAAGTGAGTTAATGTTACAAAAGTATGAAATTGCTTTTTTAATAGCAGAGAGCTTACTCTTTTTTTTTTTTCTTTTTTAACATTTTATTAGGGACTCATACAATGGTTATCCCAATCCATACACACATCAATTGTGTAAAGCACATTTGTACATCGTTTCTCAAAACATTTTCTCTCCATTTAAACCCCCGACATTGGGTCCTCATTTTTCCCCTCCCTCCCCCCTCCCCCCTCCCGCATGAGCCCTTGATAGTTTATAAATGGGTATTTTGTCATATCTTGCCCTGTCCGACGTCTCCCTTCACCCACTTTTCGGTTGTCTGTCCCCCAGGGAGGAGGTCACACACAGTTCCATGTAATCGGTTCCCTCTTTCCTACCCATTCTCCCTTTACCCTCCCTGTTTTGCCACTCACACCACTGGTCCTATAGGGCTCATCCATCCTGGATTCCCTGTATTTTCAGTTCCTATCTGTACCAGTGTACCTCCTCTGGTCTAGCCAGTCTTGCAAGATAGAATTCGAGTCATGGTAGTGGGAGCAGGGAGGAAACCTTTAGGAACTAGAGGAAGATTGTATTTCTCATCATTGTTACATTGCACCCTGACTGGCTCCTCTCCTCCCTGAGACCCCTCTGCAAGGGGATCTCCTGTGGCCTACTAATGGGCTTTGGATCTCCACTCCGCACTCCCCCCATCATTCACTATGGTAAGATTTTTTGTTCTGATGATGCCTTACACCTGATCCCTTCGACACCTCGTGGTTGCTTAGGCTGGTGTGCTTCTTCCATGTGGGCTTTGTTGCTTCTGAGCTTGATGGCCGCTTGATTACCTTCAAGCCTTTAAGACCCCAGACGAGCAGAGAGCTTACTCTTATCGAAGGTTCTCTTTCTTTTGTCATTTTAATTCGCAAGCACAGACATGCCAAACAAACAGGTAAATAAAACAGCCAAGTAATCATATTTACTTCATCTTCAGAAACTACCAGAAAAAAGGTATATTTGCGTTGTGTTTTAAATTGACCATAGTGCCAGAACCTTATGATGTTATATTACATGATCACTAATCTATTATTGTACACACGTTTACACGCAGACATAAGTGCATACATACTTTGCATATAAACATGTGCAAGCATATTTCACTGGGACTGAAAAGTTATTTACAACTGTCCAGAGATACATACAACCGTGATTAACAAGTGCATAACCAATGTACAACACACAGATTAAAACTAAATAAACAGTGTAAGAGTTTATTTTAAAACAAGTACAAGATGTTTTATATTTCTACTTTGTCCTGAACTGTGGGTTGAAAGTGCATTCTTCATAAAAACCACATGCAAGTACTTTTGATGGCGAAACAATTGTGTTCCCACAGCCACATGTCTGCACCCATCCTCTAAAGGTAGCGTCGGCCCCACGCAGTAACCCCACATGGAGAGAAAAACACATGCATGGATGGATGGATGCCTCTCTGTGTAGGGGTCTGGGCTGGCCCTTCCAGAAAGAAGGAACGTTATGTTCGACAGTTGATTGGAAAAGGATCCCTGATGCCCCCGAGGCAAATGCGCAGCTCAACCAGAGGCTGGCGGTTCAAAGCCAGCAATCACTCTGCAGGAGAAGGAAGTTTGAGTGGAAAAAAAGATTTAAATCACTACAACTAGGTTGCATTGTTATTGTTTTTATTGTTGTGAAGACACAGGTAAATAGGAAACTTGCCTGGAATCATTTCACAGATTACTTGTCTTCCATCAAATAAAAATTGGGTACTTTGTTGACTTGATCCAGATTTGTATTTTAGGAGCCTCGTGCATTGACACTATTCGTTTTTATGTGATCGTGGTAATTCAGCACAATGGGAAGAGAAATATTTGCTCTCTACCATGAGTTTCCTTTATCCTGTGCAGGAACCCTGGTGGCATAGTGAGTTATGTGTTGGGCTACGAACCACAGAGTCAGCAGTTTGAATCCACCAGTCCCCCTGTATGAGAAAGATGAGACTTTCTGTGCACCTAAACGTTTACGGCCTCAGAAGGACCCCTGGAGCCAGTTTTACTCTGCCATAGAGTCACTGTAAGTCAAAACTGACCTGAAGGCAGCGAGTTACACTGAGACAAAGTAGGTATTAGTATTGCATTGGGTAAATCTGCTGCAATTCCGGGAGCTTAAGTGGAGAGGAAAGAGTTGTATGAGCCCTTAATAAAATGATTTTTTAAAAAAGACCTCTTTAAAGCATTGAAAAGTAAGGATGCCGCTTTGAGGGCTAAGTAATGTCTGACCTAAACCCTGGTATTTTCAATCACCTCATATGCATGTGGAAGTTGGACTAAGGAAGGCTGCAGAAGAACGGATGCGTTTGAATGATGGTGGCAGAAAATATTGAAAGTCCCCTGGACTTCCAAAAGAACAGACAAATCTATTTTGGAAGACGTACAGCCAGAATGTTCCTTAGAAGCAGGGATGGCGAGACTTTGTCTCACATACTTTAGATAATGTTACCGGAAAAGGACAGTATGCTTGGTAAAGCGGAGGAGCAGCGAAAAGGCGGAAGCCGCTCTACTACAGTGACTGCAATGAAGGGCTCAGAGACGAGCAGATTTGTGAGGCTGGCACAGGACTGAGCAGTCTCGTTCTGTGTACACGGGCCACTGGGAGCCGGAACCGACTCGGTGGCACCTAAACAGCAGCAGTGTGAACCCCAACACCCTTGACTTTCATAGGACGTTTCTAGAGAGCGATCAAACCATACTTTCCAAGACCATATCATCATTTTCTCATAGAGTGGAAAACATCAATAAGCCAAGTGAATACCATGAGCACGAGATGCAACTCTCTTCTAAAGATGCGAGGTGCCTAGGCTTTAGTAAAGAGATCGAGCTCTGCTGGGTTCACTGAGTCAACCACGTTTAACAGATCTGAGCCTTCTTTTCTGGGGAAGCAAGTTTCCGCCTCGTCTGCTTACGCAGATCTGTTGGCTCCATCAGTTTTCCTCAGAACCTATTCCAGCTGCTCCCTTCCGTTTATATGAACAGGCTGTTGCAGTCTCCGATCTGCTCCTCCTCCTTTGTGTTTAGATTCTGCCCCAGAGCTTCGGAATCCCATCGCAGCGTGAGTGAGGCATTTCTCTTGTCTGGACTTCCTGTAAGGAACCTGTAATTCTCATTCCTTAGCTTGCTTCCACCTGATTGTCAAGAGCTTCAAATGCACTTCCTCAGACGTAGTCATTCGCATGCCTCGTGCTTGAATTGTCGGCTGTTTTTCCATATACTTTCTGAATGTGGTGGCACTGAAATCAAAATGGGTATCGAGACATACTTTTTAGGACGAGACTATTGACTGCACAGAAGAATTATTCCTTGTAGACAGGCGAGTCCCAAATTCATATATCAAGCGTTTGATTCATTGCTTTGTTTGGGGTCTCTGCTCTTCTATCTTTTCCAGATATTATAAATCTCTTCCAGAGTTGGGTTGCTTTTGTAAGATCCTGTGCAAATACAAGGCATAATGAGAGACGGTTCAGGGGAAGAGTGCAGGCCACCGAGCCAGGCTTCTTGGGTTCAGAGGGAAACCCTGCCACTCACGAACCACGAAATCGTCCGTGTCTCGGTCTCTCGTGCCATGAAACCTCAGCTTCCCCGTGCTGTCTCGTGTTTGATAGGGATATTCCCCTTAAATGTGCATCAGAACCCCCCATAACACCCTCAGTACGGTCTAGTCATTGCAAGCGGCATTTCCTCTCACTTGCTGGCTGCCGTTACATCACCCTATTTATAAGATTTTCCAGAGTCCAAAACTGGTTCTTCCACCTTTTAGCTTTGAGACTTTAGGCAAGAAACCTGTGTCTCGGTTTCTTCATCTGGAAAGTGGGGGCAACAATTGTACCTACCTCTTAGGATTGGCATGAAAATTAAATAGGTGATTGTGGTCTGAAACAACATCTGTCACTCACCACCAACTCACTACCATGGGGTCAATGCCGACTCATCGTGAGCCTAAAGGACAGGGTAGAACTACCCCTGGAGGGTTTTGTGACTGTTGTGACTAGTATTACTATCTCTGACCTCTAAGTATGTCATCGGCATGCACATTCTGAGACCCTGATGTTGCTGTGGGTGAAGCATTGGGCTTTTAACCAGAAAGTCAGTGGTTCAAACAGACCATCCACTCCATGAGAGAATGATGAGGCTGCCTGCACCTGTCAAGACGTGGCAGTTCTGTTCGACCCAATAAGGCCACCGAGCCATGGCACTGCTCCAGGCCTGTGAGCACACGGATCTCCAGAAAGTGGTAACTGTGTCATTAACCAATTGCAGAACTGTCTGATCCTATTATGACTGACGTTGTATCTTCCATCTTGTCCTGGAGCGTATCTGTTGTGTGCCAGGCTCTGTGCTAGACCCGGAGCATGAATATAAATAAATATGACCTTTACCGCCAGTGGTCCAATGGTACAAGAAGATAACTGGCAAACAGAAGGATCCCTGGGAAGCAGATGTGCACAAACCCCACAGAAGATGCCTAGCTTTAGTTCCCTGGGCTCCCGTTTCATTTCTCTAAAGACCTTCAACTGGGAGGAGACGCAAGATCACCTTCGGAACATCACCTTGGTGCTTGTGATTTATGAGCAACTTCATCATCCGTACCCTCCAGGTCTGCCATGACTCTTGACTTTCACCTCCCCGGGCTTCAAGGGGTGTTGGTTGTTTTTGACCAAATTTGGCGGTTTTTTATATGCAGGCAAAATGACTTCTTCCAAACTGACTCACATTCCCAAGTCTGTTCCTCCAGAGCCCTTACAATCCACTTGACCTTTTGACTTGGCAGGAGCGTAGTAGCCCTGACATCGTGACAAATCTGGAAAATGTATTTTGCCGAATCAACTCCGATACGGGGTAGACATCCTGTTACTGAGTGTTCCCGGGCCAGTCAGGGAGGCCGCCGTTGCCGTTCGGGTAGCTAGCGGATCAACCCCTGTGCTTTACATGTTCTCTTAGAACCAGGAATGTCCACTGTTTCCTCTTAAACCTGTGACCAGAGCCTCTGGCTTGTATTGGTAACAAAGGTTATATTTACCTTCCCGCGGATCTCCTCCGTGTCCGGTGGTGCCACAGTCGATGGGAATAGACGTCAAAAGGGTGAAATGGCCCAATCCCTAACGGTGGATGTGACCTATATAAAGTGTGCTGGGGTCCTATTTTCTCCCTGTTTTATCCCGCGCAGAAGCAGTCCCGACCATTGGGCTGCTCAGGTTTGGGTCTGCCTGCTTTGTTCGTTTTCAAATCATCAACCCAAACAGGCCCTTCTGTTGTTTCCGATAATCAAAGGATCGAGTCTATCGAGTTGCTTAATGTGGCCAACCTATTTAAAAAAACAAAAGCAGACATGCTGTTGAAAAGCTGTCTCGGCAGCATCTGACTATCTCCAGGCCCTGAGCTGTCTGAGCACTCTCAGAAAGGCCCCGGCAGTGTTGGTGTCAGGAAGAGGGCCCTTCGCACTCAACACTCCCTATCCTTTTGGTCAATGAAGGCCTCACGCTCTGAAAGCCTCTGTCCACCGTGCTCCATTCTCACAGGGAAGTGGTGGTCCCTTGCCTTTGGTTAATTAAGTGCATAGTCCCAACCAACTTTTGAGCTGTAGGAGAGAGCTAGTGTAACACACCTAAGCTCATTTAAAACCTCCGCAGGGCTAAGCAACTAGCCGACGGAAGAGCGTTCGGATGACGACGGAACCTACTGCACAGATCTGCTTAGCCCCTGCGGGGGCTCTTGGTGGTGAACCACTGCATGAAATGTTCAGGGGCACGGACTTCCAAAGACTCTCCGGCTTGCGCATCTCACCTGTTGCCTCGCAAGGGAAACAAGTCCATTGTCTAGTGGTTCTCAACCTTCCTGATGCCACCACCGTTTCAGACAGTTCCTCATGTGGTGGTGACCCCCCCCCACCACCATAAAATTATTGCTACTTCATCACTGTAATTTTGCTACTGTTATGAATCAGGCGACCCCTGGGAAAGGGCTGTTCGACCCCCAAAAGGGTCACGACCCACGGATTAAGAACCCCTGGTCTGGAGCATCGAAGTGCCCCCAGACTGGCTGTTCTGCCTAGAACATGCCCTTTCCCTACAGAGCCGCCCTGCTCCATGTCCTCCGGCTCATGATTTAGCTGTTCAGGGCGAGTGCGGGCGGCGCTTGCTCTCTGAGTGCTGGTGATGTGTGTTTTTGTTTTATTAAATCCTTAAAATACTGGGCTTGTTGTTTGCGATCCCCATATATTCTTTTGTTCTTCTCAGTGACTGGTTAGATCACATTTCCCCCCTTCTCTCTGTAAAAATATCGGTGCCTTTCTGCAGAACACCGTGGTCTCCAGAAGGGCCGCGTAGTAAAAGGGAGGAATGTGCTGAGCAGGCGGCGATGTCTCTCAAGCTATGACTCAAAGAGGCTTGACTGATGGGGAGGTGGAGGCTCCTCAGACAGGGCCTGTCTTCCCGCTCTTGCCAGCATTCTTCTGACAAACCTGGGACCATTGGGTACCAGTCACCGAGCTCTTTGTCAAATACACTAAGTCCCCAGGTTACGAAGATCCGACTTACCAGTAATGCTTGCCCTTTGATGTTCTATAGTGGTTACACTTTGGGCTGTTAACCATAAGATCAGCAGTTCAAACCCACCGGCTGTTCCACAGGAGAAAGATGGCAGTGAGTTTGGCTTTGGTTTTTTGAAGTGATTGAACTAACCCCTAAATAGTAATAAGAAACTCCCTGCCGTCGAGTCCGTTCTGACTCATAGATGCCCTACAGGACAGGGCCAAACTGCCCTGGCGAGTTTCTGAAACTCTAACTCTTTATGGGAGTAGAAAGTCCCATCTTTCTCCCTCGGAGAAGCTGGTGGTTTTGAGCTGCTGACGTTGTGGTTAACAACCAAACACTTCACCGCCACACCACCAGGGCGTCAGTCCCTCCTAGCAATAAATTGACATCACCTTTCACTTGCTGCACATGCAACTTGCAGATCATTGAAAAGGCTTTGCGCCTTTCACTGCTCTGTGTAAGGCTAAATGAGAACATGCACCTGGTCATATACAAATTCAGTTTAAAGACACTCTGAGAAATGATCTCGTTTATTACCCAGGTATTGCCCGTACAGATTCCAAACAGCAATCATGTGTTCTAGTTATAGACAACTAATTGTGATTAAAAGTTATTAAGAACCCCTGGGTTAAACGGACACAAGTCCTTATCCAGGTATGAATTCCTGGTGTGCATCTGTGCTCTGGATCCACACACAAACGCACACACACATCCCGCTCCCACCCCTACCACCACCCCCGCAACAGTAGTTTAATGCTTCCAACCTCAGGGGCCACTCTTCCTCGGACATGCTGAGGAAGAAAGGAGCATTTTGAGCCGGTACTGGGTTCAGGTAACTTTGGGGGGGCCTGGTGCCCTAGGACTTCTCCTCACCCTGCCCACGCAGCTATATCCCCTAGAGCAAGGTGGGTTGATGAGTGGCTTTCTCAGGTTTCTGCCCCTCCGTGTGAGGGTACCCCAAAACTTCCAGTTAATCTCAAATACAAGTGGAGGTTGACTCCCCCACTGAAGTGGATCCCCAAATCTACCACTACGTGACATCTCGTTGAACTTGTCCCTGTGCGTCCGGTATCTCACAGCCCATCCTCCGCTGTTAGCTTTGGCAAGCACGCCACAGCATGTAATAAATCACAGAAGAAACAAGCTCTCTGGCCTCGCATGGTGCAGCCTGCTGTAATGTTCCAGTACAGAAAGCAGTTCTGTTTTTAGACATCCTTTTACTAACCCAACATTCATAATTTATGATTTCACTGTAAAATTCCTGCAACACTACACCAAAAGTAGTGCTGCCCTTTAATTAAGTGCTCTCAGTAGGAAAAACGTGAAACTGATGTGCAAAACATCTCCCTGTGTATGGTGATTGATAGTGATTACATCTTTATGAACCTAGCCTAAAGGTCTCCGCTTCCTGAAGGGCGAAGGAGTCGGGCCACTTCCTGAGCCTGCTTAGCAGGGATCAGTCATGCTAACAGGAATCCGAGACGGTTCAGAAGCACGGTGTAGGAGAGTTGAGGTGTCAAGCCTGCGCCCGGCTGTGTCCAGAAGGCGGTGGGCCATTCATTATTCCTCATTCACATGATAAGAATCTACAGCCAGATACCATGCAGTGTCCACACTCAGAGAGCTGGTGCGGCTGAAGGGTGAAGAATGAGAGACGGTCTCTTTGAGGGAGCCCCCTGAGTCATGTGAGGTTTGGGGGCAGGGGGGTCATTGCTATTGTTTGGTCTGGTTTCGTAAGACCATCCAGAAGGAATGCCAGGTCCTGTGAGCGCGTAAACAGATTATTAAACCAGAAGTGTATCTCAACGTGTTCCACGTTGTAAACACCGCTTGTCCCACGTTCTCTCTCTTGGAGAATGTGCAGAACAAGCGAGTTAATTGGGGAGACAGTGCCGCGGAATGGTAGGCGTTCTTCAATGGTACGTGGCTCCCTTGCTCGCTCGCTCAGGGGCTGCTCAGAACTTGGAGGTTGGCTTTCGCCCTCGGACGCCTCAGCAGGAAAGCCTGGAGATGGTCGACTTGCAAATACTGCAGTCAGCCGTGACAAACCTATGGGGCCCAGACTCACGCGGACACGCCGGGGTGCCCCGGAGGGGGCTCAATGGCACCAGCGTGGTTTCGAATGTTACTCAGGACTCTAGAACGCACTGCCTTCCAGTGGATGCCGGAGGCCGGGCTCCCTGCAGGACAGAGTGGCCCTGCTCCTGTGGGTTTCCGAGACTGTCCATCTTTATGATGCCCACCACCTCATCTGTCTCCCGAGGAGCAGCTGGTGGTGTCTAACTGGGGACCTTGCAGGTAGCAGCCTAACTTGTAATGCACTACACCACCTGGCTTCCATTTTCTTTAAGAGACTAAAATCCCAAATCTGATGCTTCCCCATTTAAATGACTTTAAGCTCAGCACTGAATCTACTTTGGGTGGTTTGGCCCCCCACCCCCACTCCCACTTTCGTCACCTAAGTAATCACATCAGCCCAAGCCCATAGCCCTCGCTGAAAGGAAACTAGAAGAATCCACGTCTACAAGATGCGGTAAAGAAGAGAGGACAGATCCACCCAGGGTGGCAATTCTTGTATTAAACTTGTGAGGGGGGGCGGTCTGTTTTCAGTATACACTTAACTACTTTCAGGCATACCTGTAGCAGCTCAAACAATAGCTGGGTACAATGAAGACATTTGATTATTTGGATGAATACTTCGAAATTCCTCAAAAAAACTTGTTTCTTTCTGGAACGGCATTACAGATTGATGCGTGTCCTTTTCTCGTGTTTCACAGGTTCGGGCCTGGCTTAGTCATCTACTGGTATGGATTTATCCAGGAGCTGGACTGCAACCGGGAGAGGGGCATCCTGCTCAAAGCCTCTTTCCCCACGGACATTGTCACCTTAGGCCACAGCGTAGCCTGACCCTGAGGATCCGGAAAGCGAAGCTGGGAGGAAAAGGTGAACCCGGAAGCAATTTTACTTTCCTGCAGCGTAAACTCCTGGCAACATCTGCCTTGAACTCCAGCTGAACTCTTGCTGCCCGTGGTCACAGCACTGCCTCGTTAGACAAACACATCAGGAGTTTCTGCCTTCCTTCATCCCTTGCCGACGTGAACGGCCAAGAACCACAGACACAGCCCACTCATTATCAGCATTTCTGTCTCTGTCAAGCAGTTAGTTTATAGATAGTCATAATCTTTCTTCCTTCCGGATGGTTTCTCCTTCTGTCCTGAACAAAAGAAAAAATGTGGAGACTAAAAGGTGTGATTTTTCAGTTCTCCTCCCAGTTACTGAGTCACCCTCCTAGCCCACCCCAGCCCTGCCCAGCCCGACTCCATTCATTAGCTCTCCCTCCAGACTGCCCCACACCCAGAGTCCTATGACAGTCTCAGGCATAATCTAGCCTGAGATTAAACTGGAAAGACCGAGGTCCGACACTAAGCATTCGCTCTCACCTGCAGGGCCCCAGGGCCCTCCATGATCCTATCGTGAGCCGGGCATCACCTGGCTCGGTCCTTACATGGCATCCTGACCTCTGTGGCATTACATGGAGCTGCAAACCACACGTCTATTTTTTAATGAGGAGTTCTTTTTTATGTTGCTTATTTAAACTCCAAACATGTAACTCTCATCTCATTTCAAACTGTCAATTGCGTTGCGTCTAGGAACCTTACTATTTCTTTGGGTCGTGGGCTAAAAGGGAAGGCAATTGAAATTCGGACCTGGTATTGGCAAGTTTATTTCTAAACATGAGTAGTTGTCAGTATGTACGTTACCCAATAATTTTATAGGTTAAAAAAAAAATGTTTAAGCGCCTTTCAGTAGATTCTGCGTTGTATCTGCTTTTCATAATTGCATAGCAAATAGTGCAAGTATTGAGCTGTTTATGAATTAACTATATCAGAAATAAACCTCACTTAATTTTAAATAAGCAAAATCGGGGCGATTTTGGCTGTGTTCACTGTTTTCAGTTTTCCCTTACCGCCAACCTCTTTTGTCTTAACACAAAGCGTCAATACAGTCATTGTAATTAGTTAGTAAAATATTTCCCCCCCAACTGGAAAACAATCATTTTCACAATGTTGAAACTGATTGGTTTTGAAATGATTTTTTTAAGGGTACCTTTGGCAAACAACTGTAAGCTGCAGACAGCACTTGGTTCTTTCAAAGGCCTGAGTTATCTGTGCTTTGTTTTCTGGCCGAGAAAGTTTGGAAGGGTGCTGTCTGCCGCCTTCCTTTTCAGAGGGCACCCACAGAAAGCTGCGTGGCTGGCTGTTGGGACGTTCCTCCATTGTGGGCTACAGGAAGAGAGAGAGAGAGAGAGAGAGAGGAAGGAGGTGAAATGGCAGGGAGATGGCAGGTGAGCTTTGTTTCCATATGAAATTCATCCAGAAAGTTTTGAGAGTGAAATCAGAGCGCTTAGAAACCACTCCTATTGCCTTGATGTCTGAGGTGTTTCCACCTCTACGCAGAATAGTTTTGTTGCAACAACAGTATTGATTTAAAAATAAGTATATGTATTTTTCTAAAGCAAAATTGTTGCCAAGATTTATGTTCGAGGTATTGCATGAAGCTGTCTTGGTTGGTTTTTCCCCTTCTTTAGGAGTAAATTACACTTATCTGCACAGATATTGAAAGTCCCGTTAAACCCTATCAAGGACTGGTTTGTTTTACATTAAGCGAATCTATAATGAGAGTTCACAAATTTAAACAATTTTTTTCAAGTGCTTGCGTTTGGTAGTTATCCAGGCGGTGCCCTGACGATGTATCGTGAGGAGGTGCTGGCTGGTGTTTTCCTGCAGAAGCATCCCCTCCTGTTCAGGAATGAGGCCTGAAGATTTGGCCCTTACACAGGGGAAGAAAACCAGCAAACGATAGGCTGCAATACATTACAACTTGTTCAAAGTGAAGCTGTTTTCCACACAGAAGCTAATGGGATTATTGTATCTTTGACTTTTGGACTGGAGGGTGAGCGGAAAGAGAGTAATATTCCCAGCCCAGATGATTAGAGACCCCTTGTTCGTATACATTAAAACCACTTGTTGTCTGTGAGCAGATTGTTTATTTGCTTTGGGGGGGGGGGTGGCGCGGGGGTTAGACAATATAAATATCATCTCTAAGAAAGCAGTCATGGGGCAACCTTTTGTTCTTTATTTTTTATTGCTGTACTCATTAGTGTGTTAACAGTAAAACCAGCCTTGTCTGATGGAGCATCCTCCAAACTGTGCTAAAGAATGATTCCTGTGAAGCCAGGAAGCAGGAGTGTAAACAAAACTGTTGTAAAAGGAATTGTTGTTCTCTCCGCCATTTGCCCCTACTCCGCACTTACTGACTCTCAGGCTCCCACCCACGGTGCACATTTCCAGCAATTGGAAGAAATTAGGTAAGAACTCTGGCGTCTTGAGTAAAGGTTGCTTCCCTCCTGAGTCCCAAATCATGCATCCTTCTTATCCCACCCCTGTCCGAAGTCTTGGATGCAGGCAGCTGGAGGCCTGGGGCCTTTAACTCACGCACTTGGTGAGCGGCGGCCTCCTCCAAATTCCGGCCAGGCCGCCAGTGGAATGGCTGCTGTGTCACCAGGTGAGCGGAACTGCAGCTGCCTGTCACTCGGGAGTCTGGCAGACGCAGCAGAGGGGCGCAGAAAAGACGCAGGACTCTAGGGTAGGCCTCAAGATTCACTTGCACAGTTCGTTGTGCGAGGGCCGGCAGTCCTAGATGGGCTGACATTGCCGAGGAGAGTAAGAACGCCCCTTGGGGAAGGTAAGACTGTCCCCTCCAGGCTGCACATCCTGGCTCACTCACCTCGGCCTGTGGTTTCAAATGGCATAAACCATCCTGTCTGCCTCTAACCAGAAGCCACACAAGTACAGGAGTCACCGGGCAGAGATGAAGGAGCCAGGGACGTGGGTCACGGGGGAGGAAGCAGGCCCCCACAGAACCACTTCCAAAGTGTATCCTGGAAGCTGCGGAGCAGCCACTGAAGTGTCACCGAAGACTGATTGTCCCACAGTGACCTGGCCAGTGGAACCATGTGGATACAGGAAGCGTGCTAGATAGACTTGCCAAACAGCCCATCTCACAAACGGAGACGACCTGCTTGGATCAGGTAGAGGATCTCTCCAAACAAAGCTGATCCGGCATGGGTGACATTTAGTCTGGTGTCATGGACAGCCCTCCCTGCGCACACACACGCGCACACATGTGCACACACGCACACACACTCCTTCTGTTCATTTGCCATCCAGTGATGTATCTGCCAAGTCTTCTAAAATTCTCTTAAGATCACATAGACAAGTGGAGGCTCAGGGGCCCAAAGCAGAAAGCGGAGATCTCCGGGGGAAATCATTTTCTTTTCACCATAGGTGTGTGCACCTGCTCATTATCTACAAGCTTGATGCCACCCTGGAAAGGAAGATAATTTGTTGGTCTTTGGGGGCAGAGGGCGGGGTGGGGGGGTGTTGCATGAACTCATTCAAGCCACCAGGGGATTGTTTAGAACCCTGGATGAGGTAATCTACTAAATGGTCCCGGGGGAGAGGGGGGTACCCTAATTAATGCACAGCCTGAAGTGAACAGTTAATTCACTCGCCTCTCACTGGGGAGCTACTCCCATTGTTTCCTTTCTTCTTTGCAACCAAGATACCTTAGCCGTCTGCTCTTTTTACCCATTTGTAGACCTGCTGTTTCCATTGTATGACAGCTCCCTGCTTCCCTTCACGAGCCTTGGCGGGTTTCCTTCCACGGGGACATGTATTGCACTTTTATTCTCGCTACTACTCAGCTCTTTTTCTCTCTAGAAAATGATGCTGGGACCAAAATGCATCCCATCTAGGTTCCGATCGACACGGGTGGAGGGAAGGGGATTCAGGCACGCTTGGCCTAATCTCTTCGGGGAAAGCAGATCACAAGCATTCTCCATGTGCCAGAGGATCCAAACGCATGTGTGGCACCTGCCAGGTCCTATTCCTGAAAGCGCAGTTATTAGCATTTCAGTATTGTGTGTGGTCTGTGCCTGCGGTCAAGGTCTACTTCGACCTGCTGGTCCATTCCGACTCCTGGTGACCCTACCGGCCAGAGTAGGGCTTCCCAAGGCTGCAGATTCAGAAGCTGTTGCATCTTTCTTCCTCGTACCTTTTGCTCCTCAGCCAAGCCCCTGACCACTGCATCCCCAGGTCTCCTTTTGGCAAGTAGTTTGGCGAAAGTGGCCCAATCCCCTCACCCTCAGCACCCCCCATCCCCACATTGGAGGTTTTCCAGCTACTTGCAGGCAGTGTGCTGTTCACTTGGTTAGAAGTATGCATAAAAGTAGTATAACATCCGCATGATGTAGGTAGACAATCACTCCTAGCTCATTCTATTTAGAGGCAGCTTGCCATTTCCCATGTGGGGCAATGGGAACAAGTTGCCTTAAAGTAGAAGCACATTGTTACAAGGCAAAGAGAAAAAGCTCCCAGTTGGCACGCTCTTGATTAGGGTTCAGGAACAAAGCAACCTTAACTAGACAAGGATCTAAAAGGCCAGCAATGTCGCTTTACACAGACGAAGCCTCTCTCTGGCCCTGTCTGTATGAAGTCACTCTTCCGTTAAGGAAAGGGCACACGTGACACAAAGTTGGGATCATCTAAACATGCAACTCAAAATTAGATTCCCTATCTGTAGCAAACACATACAGGCAGTCTGAACCTGTTTGATTAAGGACATGCCAGGATTCCAAAGGCGAAGTAAGGAAAATGGAATTATGTATTAAATTCAATAATTACCAGAACAGCTTCGACTGCCCTTGTGTTTCTCGATTTCCTGCTATTGTCTGGATATGGCTGTTAGACAAAGAGCTGCGAGGTCAAGCACTATAAATTACAGTTTTCACACAATAGTAATCCACCAAAATATTCTCAAAGCTTGATCAAAGTGCTTCAAAAAGATTTTTAAGCTTCTCCACAATAGGGGGGTGGGGGACCGTTCATCTGATACCTCAATTGGTTTCCGTACCACAAAGTAAACTTGTGGTCTCATACTTTCTATAAAGCCCTGGTTTGGGTTTTTTACGTCTTTCTCTTCTGATTGTTTCATGCACAATAAGTAAATGAGGTTTTACATTTTCATCTAGCTCAACTAGAATAACCCACTTGCAGTTACTTGAATGTCAAGGAGACTATAGCTACAGAGAGCAGTATTTTGAAATAAGCACAACTTGACAGTATTTCATTGTCATATTGACCGTGTTACCCCTTGTGCCTGGGAACAAACCAGGTCTCGGTGGATTGACCTGGTGTTTTCATAGTCATTCCGGCCACAGATGTATTTACTTTTTCGCCCCTTTTCCTGCCTCACGTGGATTTATCTGGAGCTGTCTCCTGTCATAGGCAAGGATGATGGGAGGTACCTTAGTGATAGCAAAGCTAAGCAAATTCTAGGCCCAGCCATATATAAAGATAGTGCAGGGCCTCAGTAACAATGCATGGCTCAGCTAAAGACCCCTGGTGCTATGTCAGGGTAATTGTTATTTTTTAAAAGGAAGGTCATTTTGAAATGCTGACATGAAATATGACCAAGTCAATTAAGTAATAACCATTGAAGTTCAGAGTTTAATTGAGGCTGAACATGAAGCCAATGACCATTAACCCAGAGTGGCCGTTTATTGCTCAGAAGCTGCCTTGAGTTGAAGGAATAACACAGATACCAGCATTTTTTTCCTTTAAAAAAAATAAAGCCATTGTCCATTTTACTTTCCACACAGATACATTCAGAAATAACAATTTAGTGTTAATAGACCTGCTGTGTTTCCTAATTGTCATTGAACTTCTTTCACCGGACAAATAAAACTTCAGGCAATCAAAACTGTGGTCTCCCTTGTCGGAGACCACAGTTGCATGAGTGAACTGAAAGATAGGGACCTTTCCCTCGATTGATTTGATTTGTCTTACCTGCTGACTGATGTATGCCTGCGTTTGTTTAATGGCAAGGTTTCCTGACGAGCCTGCGTGCGAAGACTGTATCTATTGTGCTCATTGCTTTATCTGTCCATGTCTAACAGAGGCCTGGCACACAGCAGGTGTTCAAGAAATATTGGTGAAACAAGTAAATGAGTGAGTGAAAACTTTCTAGTAAATATGTTTTCATTTTTCATAAACTGACATTAACCAAATACTTGACCACCTTACTTTCCTCAGCTAGACAAAGAGTGCAGTCCCAACTCAGAGCAGCCCTGCGGAGGGTCTCTGTAGAGGCTGTAGACCTGCAGTTCCCAACCTCTGGGTCCCGGCCCCTTTGGGAGTCAAACAACCCTTTCACAGGGGTCACCCCATTCATAACAGTAGCTAACTAACAGTGATGAAGTAGCAACGACAATCATTTTATGGGTGGGGGTGGGGGCACCACAACATGAGGAACTGTATTAAAGGGTTGCGGCATTAGGAAGGTTGAGAATCAATGCTGTAGATTTTTTTTCTTTTTTTAAAAAATCATTTTATTAGGGGGCTCATAAAACTTTTATCACAATACATACATACATACATACATTGTGTAAAGCACATTCGTGCATTCATTGCCCTCATCATTCTCAAAACATTTGCTCTCCACCTAAGCCCCTGGCATCAGCTCCTCATTTTTCCCCTCCCTCCCCGCTTTCCCCTCTCTCATGAACCCTTGATACTTTATAAATTATTATTTTGTCATATCTTGCACTGTCTGGCATCTCCGTTCACCCCCTTTTTGTTGTCCATCCCCCAGGGAGGAGGTTATATGTAGATCTTTGTAATCAGTTCCCCCTTTCCACCCCACCCTCTCTCCACCCTCCCGGTATCGCCACTCTCGCACTGGTCCTCAAGGGATCATCTGTCCTGGATTCCCTGTGTTTCCAGTTCCTATCTGTACCAGTGTACATCCTGTGGTCTAGCCAGATTTGTAAGGTAGAATAGGGATCATGATAGTGGGGGAGGAAGCACTTAGGAACTAGAGGAAAATTGTATGTTTCATCATTGCTACATTGCACCCTGACTGGCTCGTCTCCTCCCCGAGACCCTTCTGTAAGGGGATGTCCAATTGCCTACAGATGGGCTTTGGGTCTCCACTCTGCTCTCGCCACCTCATTCACAATTATATGATTTTTTTTTTCTGATGATGCCTTATACCTGATCCCTTCAACACCTTGTGATCGCACAGGCTGGTGTACTTCTTCCATGTGGGCTTTGTTGCTTCCGAGCTAGATGGCCGCTTATTTACCTTCAAGCCTTTAAGACCCCAGATGCTGTATCTTTTGATAGCCAGGTACCATCAGCTTTCTTCACCACATTTGCTTATGCACCCATTTATCTGCAGCAATCAGGGAGGTGAGCATCCAGTGATATGGTTTTTTGTTCTTGGATGCCTCATAACTGCTGTAGTTCTTTACGGGAGCATAGAGCTTCATTTTTCTCCCTCCGAGCAGCTAGTGGATTTGAACAGCTCACCAATACTTAACCTGGAGCAGCATATACATGGGCATCCATGATAGAATAAATGACTTAGAAATTCTCAAGACCTGAAATAAAACAGATTCCTCTTCAAGAGTAGTTTAGAATACATATTTAGTTTTAAATAGAATTCATGTATTTCCATTGCACTGGCCTTAAAGTGAGCCTTAGTTCATGATTGCTCATGTTCTATATTGCAATATGAAAATATTGGTTTCTCTAAAACACTGGTTCTCAACCTTCCTAATGCCACGACCCTTTAATACAGTTCCTCATGTTGTGGTGACACCCCCCGCCAACCATAAAATTATTTTCATTGCTATTTCATAACTTATTTTACTACTGTTATGAATCAGGCGACCCCTGTGAAAAGGTCGTTCGACCACCCAAGTGACCCACAGGTTGAGAACCGCTGCTCTAAAAAATACAGGAAGAAGAGAAAGAAAAGATAGGAAAAGCTTTATGTTTCAATTTATCAAACAAATTTCCCCAAATCAGATCAGGGCCCCAAATCAAATATGTTCCATCCCCAAACATGGAGGTTACTCAGGAAAGTTATCCGATTCACTGCAGCTTGTACTTTTAATATCGCTGAGGTGGTGGCCAAGTGCTTCCTGGCCAGAAGAGTTGCTGGCTGGCCCAAGAGAGAACAGTTCTTTGGTCACTCGCCAACAGGATGTGACCTTCTGTCCATGAACTGCCCATGGGCGCTGCCCGGGAGTCATTCGTTCAGAGGATAGCATCGTTTGAAAGCCAAAGCATTTGGCATCTTTCCTCATATTTTGGAAACTTACAATACCAAAGGAACTGGAGCTTCCTCATTGCCCCTTTGCTCTCCACGTGCCCCGGGACTGAATATGTTGGGGCCACTGTGAGTGTGGTTCCCTCCAGGAGAAAGGGGAGGAGATTGACACCCCGGTGCAGACAGTGCTGAGGCCAAGTCAGTTTGGGCTCCCTGGGGTACTTCTGTCTGTGTGGGTTCACCGCTGACTTCTATAAGATACAACGTTTGGCCCAGGTCCTAAAGTGTATTTAGGCATCCCTGACGACTGACCGAAAGCTTAGCTGTTCAAACCTACCCAGAGGCACGTTGAAAGAAACGCGTGTCGGTGTACTCGTGCCAGGGCCCAGCCTAGAGAGCCCTCCGGAGCAGTTTCACCCTGCAACAGCCCACGCGGGCCTAGACTCAGCATGGACTTGTTTGGTTTTTCTAATGTGTGGTTAGCATCATTTGAGGCATTGGCATTGGGGGGAGGATTTAGAATATACATAAGAGGCCCCTCTATCGAAAAATAAATCATGACAAACAAGATTGCCTTCCATAACGGAGTTCAGGATAATAGAATGAGCGTAACGTTTCAGGAGCGGCAATCACAGTATCGTCGGTTTCACAAAACGACAGACAGAATCCATGAGCGCTTCCCGCCAAGACTAAGGGCAGCAAGTGGTTGGCCCCCTGGTGATGGTGGCTGCCTTCACTGCGTTTCAGGACCCTTTCGCTAGTTTAATGATGTTTGTTAATTCTTTCTGGATACTTGTCCTTGGAGTAGACCATGATTATTATGTATTTTCCATTCCTGCCCTAGACCATTTATATTTTGTCCAAGTATTAATAAATTCTGAGCATTGGGGACAGAACATAAGCTACTTCCTGGTCTTGATTATTTCAAATTTTTTTAAAAGTGATATTTTCCAGTGGTTCTATAACATCCAGTGGCATGTCTGTCTATGGCTCACATCAGTTTAGCAATCCACTTCAGGTAAACATGCCAATAGGAATATGATTTAAAAAGCCAAGATATATGCTGGAAGGCTGAAGATAATTACTCTCAATAAAGCAAATATACCGACAAGTTAAATGGCGTTCTTGATGAAAGGCATCGAGTAACCATTATTGTCAAGCTTTTGGCTCAACACAAGAATCTGAGAATTAAGGAGCATCGTGGAGTCAATGGTCTAACCCACTCTTTAGCTTGTATTTTGTTTTGTTTTCACTGTTTCCCCTAATCAACCAAGGCTAAAGTTTCAACATCAGCTACCAAGACTGTCGTCTTTCTCTTTCTTGCTCTTTCTATCATCTGGGTATGGAGGTTGCTATATGCCCATAATGCATTTTAAAAAATAAAATCCAACAGCGGTTGTCTAGTTGTAATATGTGTTACAGAATCTTCTTCCAGGCCAGAAGGGTTTTAAAGGAGGAAGGAGAGACTAAGGCAGGTTTTGTTAACAGACTTACCAGTAAGCCATAAACCAGGTCCCTGACACCTTTTAATCGGACCAGTTCATTAATGCTGGCAGCTAAATTAATGACAATCGCTGCACATGGAAAATCAGTCGATACAATCTAAAAGTATTATTTTTGCTCATTTAAATAGAAGAATCTATCTTCGTTTTTACGCTTACAATAAAAAATAAGTTTTGCAATGAAAAGGGGTAAAAAGAGGTGGAGACTGGTGCAGTGTATGTAAATGTAACCATCTTTTGGTAAGTTGTTTTCATCTCTCTTGCTTCTCTTAGTGCCCAGTATCAAAGAGGTTAAAAACAGCAGAGTGTAGACTAAGATGAGAATTGAATTGCCTTATTATTTGGTTCCTTGACAATTCCCTAAGAGGTGTGTGGAAAGTGAAATTGAACTGTTACCAACCATGAAACACCTTTGTCTCATAGACTCCGGGACTTTTAGAATAGGAAGGGACCAGACGGCTCACCTTACAGATGCGAACATGAAAGTTTGGAGGAGTCAAGTGAATTGTCCAAGGTCACATCACTCACTAATTAAAAATATCACAAGAATCCTCACTGTTCTTTCCACCATCAAGTTAGTCATTTATGTCTGAAAGTATTTCCAGGTCGATAAAGACAGGGCTTTCCATAAAAAGATAGCACTTTCTACTCCCGTGAGAGTTGCAGTCTCAAGATACAGTGAAACAAACAAACAATAAAAAGAGTTGCAGGCAAGTACTCCCCCAACACAAGAACACTTTGCTCTAAAATTCGGCAGTCTGAGATGCTCACCTGCCTGGCACGATCGCTGAAGACAATGGTTGCACAAGAAAATGTGAAGAAAGCGGATGGTGATCAGCTACCAAAAGATATAACACCTGAAGTCGCTGAAGACAATGGGTGCACAAGCAAATGTGGTGAAGAAAGCTGATGGTGCCCACCTACCAAAAGATATAGCACCTGAAGTCTTAAAGACCTGAAGATAAACAAGCACCATCTAGCTGAGAGACAACAAAACCCACATGAAAGAAGCACACCAGCCTGTCCCTCCTCGATCGCTGAAGACAAAGGGGGTGCATTAGCAAAAGTGGTGAAGAAAGGATGGTGCTCGGCTATCAAATGATATAGCATCTGGGGTCTTAAAGGCTTGAAGACAAACAGGCGGCCATCTAGCTGAGAAACAACAAAGCCCACACGGAAGAAGCACACCAGCCTACCCCAACACGAATGCTGAAGACAAAGCGGGTGCATAAGCAAATGC
>NW_022103915.1:93476309-93503920 GCF_000313985.2 Echinops telfairi
AGTGGCGATATCGGGAGGGTGGAGGGAAGGTGAGGGAGAAAGGGGGAACAGATGACAAGGTCTACATCTGGCCTCCTCCCTGGGGGACGGACAGCGGAGAAGTGGGTGAGGGAGACATCAGATGGTGTAAGATACAATAAAATAATAATTTATAAATTATCAGGGGGAGGGGGGAGTGCAGAGGGAGGGGGGGAAATGAGGAGCTGACACCAAGGGCTCAAGTAGAAAGCAGGTGTGAGAATGATGAAGTCAACATATGTACTAATGTGCTGGACACAAATGATGTATGTATGGATTGTGAAGAGTATATGAGGCCCTAATAAAATGATTACTCGGAAACCCACAGTGGCAGTTCCACCGTGTCCTGCAGGGCCAGTATGAGTCGGCATTGGCTCAAACAATGGCAGTGAGTTTGATTTGTTGGAAAGTATATTTAGCATTTACAGAGTAAAGGATCATGGTACATTTTCAAATGAGTTCACTGCCTTGGCTCTGGCCTGCACCCGCTGTCTCCATGGCAGAATTCCGCGATTCTCTAGGCTGCTTTATTTACACTTCCGAACCCTAAAGCCTTTACCATTTGGTGTCTGTTTCTACAGCCTACCGTTTCACCTAAGGCATGCATCACCAAGAATGAATTTGATAACCTTTAAGAACCTTGTTCCTCTGACATACTGACTTTATTTTCCTTCCACCGGGAGGAACCCCCGAATCCCACACCCCACCCCTGATGTTACGATGACTGTCCTGGCTTCATAAGAGGATAAATCAACAATAATGGTTGAACTTCCATTGCTCGTGTCACCAGAAAGGACCAGCAGGTTGTTGTTGCTGTTGTTGCTGTTGAGTGGGTCCTTACTCATAGCCCCCTGTGTACAACAGAACAAAGCGCTGTCTGGTTTGGCACCATGCTCACAATTTTTGCTGTGTTTGAGCCCATTGTTACAGCTGCCATATCAATCTATCTCTTGGAGAGTCGACCTCTTTTTTGCCAAGCGTCTGTTTTAGAAAACATGAGATCTTTCTTCTAAGACTAGTCCCTCCTGACAAAGTGCCCATAGTACATGAGACAAAATCTCCCTATCTTAAAAAAAAGGAAAGAAGGGGGAAAAAAAAACACCTCTCCATCTTTACTTCTAAGGAGTATTCTAGTGGTACCTTTTCCAAGATATGTTTGTTCATTCTACTGGCAGTCCGGGGTCTGGTCAATAGTCTTTGCCAACACCATCATTCAATGTCGGTCCTCCTTCTTTGGTCATCTTTCTTGAGACTTGTTTGGAGGTTCTAGCAGGAGAGCGCAGCTACTCGTATACCCTTGACCGAAGGACGGTCTTCCTTCTATCGGGGAAGGTCGTCCTTTTCAACCGAGTGCGCAGCTTCGGGAGGGACACACATGGAGCGGTGAGGGAGGAAGGGGACACCCGCCTAGCCAGCCAGATCAGCCGAATCAACCCTGGCGATCAATGGGGTGACAGATGTCGCAGCCAGATCGCCCTCACATCCTGGTCATCTTTCTTGTGAGGCTTTCTCATGCATGTTTCCTGTGGAAATGCCATGGCTTTGTCAAGCAGGCCGTACTGCTCAAAGTGATAGCTTGGCTTCTTAACACTTTCAAGAAGACTTTGACAGCAGATTTGCCCAATGCAATACATCGTTTGAGTCTTTGTTTCTATGTGCATGAATTGGGGATCCCAGTGAAATGAAATCCCTGAGGATTTTAATCTTTTCTTTGTTGATCATGATACTGCTTATTGGTCCAGTGATGAAGATTTTTGCTTTATGTTTAGCTATAATCCATACTGAAGCCTGTAGTCTTTGATCTTTATCAGGAAATCCTTCGAGTCTTCCTCGTCTTCAGCAAGCAAGGTATGGTCATCTGCATATTACAGGTTGCTAATGACTCTTCCTTCAATCCCGATGCCACATTCTTCCTCATATAGTCCAGGTTATTATAAAATTGTCCTGCATATAATCTTGATTCCTGAGATTTTTTTTTCTTTTTATTTTTTTTTAAACATTTTATTAGGGGCTCATACAACTGTTATCACAATCCATACACACATCAATTGTGTAAAGCGCATTTGTACATCATTCTCAAAACATTTTCTCTCCACTTAAACCCCCGACATTAGGTCCTCATTTTTCCCCTCCCTCCCCTCGCTCATGAGCCCTTGATAGTTTATAAATTGGTATTTTGTCATATCTTTCCCTGCCCGACGTCTCCCTTCACCCACTTTTCGATTGGCCATCCCCCAGGGAGGAGGTCACACACAGTTCCTTGTAATCGGTTCCCTCTTTCCTACCCATTCTCCCTTTACCCTCCCTGTTTTGCCACTCACACCACTGGTCCTGTAGAGCTCATCTGCCCTGGATTCCCTGTATTTTCAGTTCCTATCTGTACCAGTGTACATCCTCTGGTCAGCCAGACTTGCAAGGTCGAATTCGAGTCATGGTAGTGGGAGTGGGGAGGAAACATTTAGGAACTAGAGGAAAGTTGTATTTTTCATCGTTGTTACATCGCACCCTGACTGGCTCGCCTCCTCCCCGAGACCCCTCTGCAAGGGGATCTCCAGTGGCCTACTAATGGGCTTTGGATCTCCAGTCCACACTCCCACCATCATTCACTATATTCCTGAGATTTTTTAAATCAGCATACAGATTGAATAAGTGTAAATCAAAGAGACAACCTTGATTCATACCTTTCGTGAATTTAAATCACGCAGTACCACTGTTCTGTTTGATCTTCCTCTTGGTCTATGCACAGGTTCTGCATAAGCACAATTTAGTGTTTTTGTAATTTCTGTTTGCCGTTTTATCCACAAATGCTATGATCAACAAAGCTGAATGTCTCGCTTAGTCAGTAAAACACAAGTAAACAACTCCTGGTATTTTCTGCTTTCAGCTAAGATCCATTTGATATCAGCAATAATATCCCTCCTTCCACGTACTCTTCCAAATGCAGCTTGACTTTCTGGTAGTTTTCTGTCCACGTACAACCTCAACCATTTTTTAATTACCTTCAGCAAAACTTTACTGATGTGTGATACTAACGATATTGTCGCATAATTTCCACATGCTGTCAGATCACTTTTCTTTGGAATACCGTGTGTACCGATTTCTTCTAGTTATTTGGCATAGACAAGTATGTTAGGCCGGGTTGACTAGGGAAACAAATCCACAGGCACTCACATATGTGTCAAAAAGCTTTATATCAAGGAGTAATTATACATCAGGAAAGCATCCTAGCCCAATCCAACTCAGGTCCATAAGTCCAATACCAGTCCATAAACCCGTCTTCAACTCACGCAGTCACAAGCAATGATGCAGAACTCAGAAATATCACAGGTTGGCGGGTGTAAAGTCGTGTGCATCCAATAGCGATGGACACATCCGGGCCCCTGGCAAACCAGGGTCAGCCAGGAGGAAAATGGAAGCAGAGGGGGTGGGGGGAGGTTCCCAGTGCCCTCTTTGTGAGAAGGCCATTCCCACACTGAGTCACCATGAGGCTGTGGCCCGATTGACAGGCTAAACGCCACCCCTACTCTTTTATATATCTTTGAATGGTGGTACATGACATATAACTGTGTGAGCATCTGCAGCATTGCTGCTATTTGTTGAAACATCTCAATTGATTTTCTATCAATTCCTGGGCCCTGGTTTTCCACCAATGTCTTCTGTACAACGTCACCTTCTTCCTTTAGTGCCATTGATTTTAGGTTGTATGCAAGCTCATACCAGAGTTGAACATTGACCAATTATTTTTAGCACATTGATTATAATGCTGTAGAATTGTAGCCATAGATCCTAAGACACAGAGACTCATTCCCCTTCTAGAAGCTTCAGATCCCTCATCTGTAAAATAGATATAATACATCCACACCAGACCTGTATGAGGATGAAGGAAAATTAATGTTTATTGCACCATAAATCATCTCTCCAATAAAACTAATATACTATATTATACTTTATTACATATTAGATAATTATTTTTAAAATCCCTTCAACATAGAAAGGTTGATTTCCTAAATTATATGCAACCTTGGAAATGTGTGTATTTTCTTTTTTTTTAATTTTTTTTTTAATCGGTGTCTAAATGTGTGTATTTTCTACAATGACACAGAGACCATTTCTAGGTGGATAACTGTAAGGTTTTTCTAAACCCCATTTAAGAGCAGCCAGATGAACCTCCTAGAGGTGAACGGGTTTGTCCTAACACAGAAGCTTCCTTTGAAGGGACCGAAACGCCTTCTCAGGGTCTTTGTTAGTGCCGTGAAGGAGGGCATAAACTATTTGAATTTGCTCTTTGTGCTGAGAGGAGGGGGAAATTGCTGGTGTGGCTTTGTATTCCATCCCTGAATGATGGATGTCAGCGTCTCGCATCTTGCTGAAGGGTGTGCCCTTGGTAAGTGCCCCCACTGCCTTCAGCTTGGTCCTGAGCACCCCAACATAGAAACCTCGTGACGTCACGGGCAAGCTGAACAGCTTTGGAACAATCGAACCAGCACTCCTGTTCCCTTCATCAAAGGTAGGTCACAAGCCAAATCTGAATCAATTTTTTCTTGACGGCCGAAAGCACAGCAACCATACTGCCGGCTAGCAAAGTGGCGTCCTCTCGGTGGGGCATCAGAGCACTTAGCAAATGATGTACCAAGTTCCCCAACTCCCTGGCAAGTGCTGGGCTCTGCACAGGAGGGAGCTAACGTAGGGTTACGTTGTGCCTAAGTTGACTATTGACTTTGCATCAGTAAAGAAAACTTGAAAAATGTTTTATTTGGAAGAGGATTGTTTGTCTCCCCATCCTAATTTCTCTCTCCATTTCGCTAACAAAAGTGAAAACAGGTTTTTTAAAATATGAAAATGTGTCCACCCAATCACTGACATTACATTGTCGAATAAGTCACCCAGATTTACCTGCAAGCAGAGCCCAGGGATGCGTTCCCAGTGTCGATTACCACTGCCTCATGGAGCCCTGCAACAGAGACAACATTAAGCAGCAATTGGAACAGCGGTTCTCAACCTGTGGGTCGGGACCCCTTTGGGGGTTGAACAACCCTTTCACAGGAGTCACCCGATTCATAACAGTAGCTAAATTGCAGTGATGAAGTAGCAACGACAATAATTTGATGGTTGGGGTCACCACCACATGAGGAACTGTCTGAAAGGGTCGCGGCAGGAGGAAGACTGGGAACCACTGAATTGGAGGAAGACATTTATCACAGCGCGGATGGAGTGGGCAGGAGATGAGCACATAGGTGACTCCAGCCAGGAGCTTTCAGGAAACACTCCCTGCAAGGTTTCAGAAAGTGCTTTGCTTCCCTGATCAAAAGGAAGGCCCCTCTTCTGCCACCCTCCCTTTTGGGGTGACTGTGGTATCGAGCACGGTGGGGCCATGGAGGAAAAGCTCAGCAATCATCAAAGCCTGATGTGACTGAGCACATGTTAGCACGTGTCCTTCGCCTTCTTACTGTGAGAGGAAAATAGACTCGTGTTTAAACTGCTGTCTTTGCTTGCATCCAAAGGATCCTAGCACAGTCCTGTGGGTGGTTACTTAAACCACAAGGAAGGATGGAGTTGGTTGAAATGCCTAACAAGGTAACCGATTGCACAAGACATAGCCGGAAACACAGATCCCTGGGCTCTCCAAACGCTGGGAGTGATATAAGGGGAGCCGATTCCCTGTGCAGAGAGGAGGAACCCAGGAATGTATTCTCCTACAGCACCCCATCGATGCATTCTATAGCAGGCCCCTGAGAAACCCTGTCAAATGTCTATGCCACAGCCGATGCCTCTAGGGCCATCCATAAGTAATATTAAGCTAAGAATTTAAAATGAGAGATCACAAAGACATCTCCCCACGCCTCAAAAAGTACAGGGGATAGAAACTCTTCACCAGATAGTCCATAATTTGGGGCTCACCCTTCCTATCTCTCTTCTCACCACACTGAAAAAAGAGCACCATGTTGTAGTGAATTATTTAGCTGACTACATTAACCAATTCTCCCTTTCTTCCTTTGCCTCCATATCTAAAACATGATGCTGTGCCTCCCGTACTGGGCACTTAGTACACGTACAGTTGATAATCCGGACATAGGAATAGCTACACAAAGTTAATAGAGACCACTTTTGAAGTTTGGCAACACTGAGCCCAGACGCCCAGTTTCCGAGTCCAGATCAGACTCGCACACGCTGTTGGGGTCTAACGAGTTGCTGATAGCGTCCTTCTGCCCCAATGGTCTCATATGTAATGGCATTACATATTGCATTAGAGATGTGATAGAAGAGAAAGCATTTAACGTATGTTGAGTACTCGTAAGGTGCCCTGGGAGAACAATGGTTCGGGATTTCACTGCCAACCGGAAGAATGGTGGTTCCAACCCACTCAGCCATTCCTCTGGACAAAGACCTGGCTAACAGTCTTCTCTAGACGCATCACAGTCAAGAAACCCACCTGGGGCAGTTCTCTGTCACTTGGTGTCACCATGAGCCAAACCAACGTGACAACACCTAACACTAACAGAGTGCTTGAAAGAACCTGAGTCTGAGCAAGCACTCAATACACGCCAGTTACTATGAACCCATTTAGAGATGCGGCTCAAAGCCCCCCAAAACCATGCGCATTGCCAACAAGCTCATGCCAGTTCATAGAGCCCCTCTAGGACAGGGCAGAACTGCCCTGGTGGTTTCCTATACCCTACCTCTTTACGAGAGTATACGCCTCGTATACTCGTATACTCCCACAGAGTCATCGGTGATTTCGAACTGCTAACTTTGCCGTTAGCAATTCAACTCGTAATTCAGTACACTACCAGGGCTCCCATTGAGGCTCAGAAAGACTGAAGAGCTTGGGCAAGATGTCCTAGCTAGTAAGTAATAAACTGTCTCCAAAGGCGTCTTTTTATAGTGTGATTAAGATGTAGCCTGGGTGCTACTTTAGAAATGGTGGTAAACATTGCTAGTGCTCACTAGCCTCTGTTCCCTTTGTCTTCCAGAGTAAAGGGGGCGGGTGTCTCCTCTCAATTAGAAAGGGCTGTGCTACTCATTCTAGTTCATGAAATGTGAGCCTGTGTGGCCCGTGTTACTGAGGAGGGAGACCCTGCGAGATTCTTCATTCCCTCTCTTCCTCTGGTGAGCACCAAACCAAATTCCCAAGAGGGCAGTGAAGTTCTCTTGTACCCGTCACTACCACTACCACCATCCTTACAGTGTCTATTTTAAGAGCAGGAAAGAAGCTTGGATGTATGAAGCCACTGAGATCTGGGGGTAGTACCCTAGCGTTAACTGATAACGTACATAACTCGACCAAATGAAGGAAACACCCAAACATGAGGGGGCTTCAGAAACTTCCTGGAAATATAGAGTTGAAAGATCATGAGATTTTTTTCCACGAACTTTTTGAAGCCCACCCCCTGGGTTATATAATTCAAGATGAAATAGAGGCTTGCTATTCTATTTTATTCCTTAACTTGATTAATGGGAGTTCACACTTGGATTTGGGTGGATTTTTTTCGTGTTTGCTTGTTTATTCATTTGGGGGCATTGCAGTGTTGTTAACCACAGGAAAGTTCATGAGCATTGTTCTGTCTTCTCATTTTCTGTTACCATAAGCCATCATGCTGTAAACCTAAAGGACAAAAAATAAATAATTATAAATACTGTGATTATCACAATGTTCATAAATGTAATATTGCAAATATAAATGCTACTTAGTATTGTACATGTAAATGCTAATTCATTGTTCTTGGGTTTTTATTAAAAAAAACATTTTAATTATGATCACATCCAAAACACAGCAATTGGTCTAAATTTGCATGAAACATTAGAGGAAGACAGAGTGTCAGGGGTAGAAAAGATACAGAATGTGTGCTCATTGCCTCCATCAACACTGCCTCCGTTGTCCTGAGACCAGAAGAACGAGGGAGGACCGAGCTACCATTGCAGGGGATTTGGGTCAAATATTCTACAGAAGAATCCTAAGCAAAAGGGGAGAAATGCAGAAAAGAATTGCAAACTCTCATAGGCTCCAGACTGCCTGGAGTGGTGAAAGTTGACTGTACCTCTGAAATAATGTTTCAACCTTAAGCCAAGCATATCCCCTGATGTAATCTTAAAATCAAACAATAATCTAGCTTAACTAGTAAAGAATTTCTACCTTGAGCATTTTGCACTTTTAAGAACTGTCTGTGTGGGACCACATAGACAGCTGATGATGATCAAGGATTGTAGCCATCAGGATGGATTAAAACTCAATGTGAAGAAAACAAAAATCCTCACACCTGGATCAGTAGGTAACATCGTAATAAATGGAAAAGGGAAAAAAATGAAGTTGTCAAAGATTTCATCTTACTTTAATCCACAATCAATGCTCTTGTAAGCAGAAGCCAAGAGATCAGACAATGAATAGCATTGGGTAAATCTGCTACAAAAAGACCTCTTTTGCTGGAAGATAAACAAGCGGCCAACTAGCTCAGAAGCAACAAAGCCCACATGGAAGAAGCACACCAGTATGTGTGACCAGGAGCTGTTGAAGGGATCGGGTGTCAGGCATCAAGGAACAAGAAATCATGTCATTGTAAAGGTGGGTGAGTGCAGAGTGGAGACTCAGAGTCCATCAGGTGGCAACAGAACACCCCCCTGATGAGGGGTTTTGGGGAGGAGACGAGCTAATCAGAGTGCAGGGTAGCAACGATGAAACATATAACTTTCCTCTAGTTCTTTAATGCTTCCTCCCCCCCAATATCATGATCCCAATTCTGCCTTGCAAATCTGGCTAGACCAGAGGATGTACATTGGTACAGATAGCAACTTGAAACACAGGGAACCCAGGATAGATGACTTCTTCAGGACCAGCGGTGAGAGGGCGAGGCCTGGAGAGTGAAGGGAATGTGGGGTAGAAGGGGGAACCAATTACAAGAATCTAAGTATGGCCTCCTCCCTGGGGGATGAACAGCAGAGAAGAGGGTGGAGGGAGACGTCGGACAGGGTAATTTATGACTAAACTATAATAATTTATGAATTATAAAGGGTTCGGGAGGGAGGGGGAAATGAGCAAACAATATTGAGTGCTAAAGTAGAGGGCAAATGTTTTGAGATTGTAGAGGGCAACAGGTATATGAGCCCTCAATAAAATAATTTAAAAAGAAAAAAAAGAATAATGAGGGTAACAAATGTACAAATGTGCTTTATACAAGTGATGTATGTATGGACTGTGATGAGTTGTATGAGCCCCCAATAAAATGATTTTTTTTAAAAAGATCTCTTTTACGTTTTGAAAAGTAAAGCCATTACTTTGAGGACTAAGGTGCACCTGACCCAAGCCATGGTATTTTCAATGGCCTCAGCTGCAAGTGAAGGTTGGACATTGATGAATACTGGAAGCACCAGGGGCTGGCAAAAGAACTAACAAATCTGTCTTGGAAGAAGTACAGCTAGAATGCTCCTTAGAGGCAAGAATGGTGACACTTCGTCTTCCATATTTTGGAGATGTTGTCAGGAGAGACAGTCCCTGGAGAAGGACATCATGTTGGGTCCATAGTAGGGCAGTGAGAAAGAGGAAATCCCTCAAAGAGATGGGGTCATAGCGGCTCCAAGTATGGGCTCAAGCCTGACCGTGATTGTAAGACGGGTGCCGCACCAGGCAGTGTTTTGTTCCATTGTTCATAGGGTGGCTATGAGTCAAAACCAACACACAGGACCTAGCAACACAACAGCATATGCGAGCAACATGGCAACAGGAATTTGAAAGACTGTGTAAGAATTCTGGGAGCCAGTGAATTTATGTTAAGAACAGAGGCATAACACCAAAAAAGGAGCGTGAGGATGGTTGCACGACTCAAAAAATGTCAAACATTAACGTCATTAACACATGTAAAACTGTTGATTGGTTGTATGTTTCAATAGCAACAACAAGATAAATATATGTATTTTGAATTGTGAAAGTCTTTTGAGTTTGGGGAAGATTTTTTTAGCTACTTCTTCAGGTAAACATTCATCAAGATGAAATTGTTCTTGTTTCTTCCATACATGAAATTTTATATCTTAAAAATAGATTAATTAAAAATTGATTAGACAGTTAAAGACACTGGTTAGGAAATGAAAGAATAAGTCAGAGCCAGGGGCAGAATATTGGTGAATCTCATATATAAACAGAATTTGTATCAAGAATATATAATATCAAAAACTAATAAGAAGAAATAATAGGCAAAAGATCTGAAAAGTCACTTCACCAGTGATAAAAATGCAGAGTACCTGCATGCTTTTAAAACACACTCTGCATCATGAGTCATTAGGGAAACAAAAAATGGAAACCACTACAAATCTATTAGAATGGTTCAAAAATTTTAAATGACATTATCAAATGCTGAGTAGAAATGCAAAGAAACTGGAACTCCCTCAGACATTGTTGGAGGGCATGCAAAATTATATAGCCAGTTTAAAAAAATAATAGTACAGTTAATCATAAACTGAGCATACTCTTACCAAATGACCCAGCAACGCCACTCCCAGACATTTATCTAAGAGAAATAGACATATGTACGCACAAAACCTCACCACAAATATTTATAGCAATATTATTCACAATTGTCAAAGGTTAGTCACAAACCAAATGTCCTCCAACTTGTGACTAGATAAACTATGGTACACCATACAATGAAAAATGATTCAGGAGTAAAACTGAACCAATTACAAATGCATATCATGACATGGATCAATCTCTCAGTAAGTATGCTAAGGGAAAGAAAGACTCGATACTATTTACTGTTTGAGTCCATTTATATGAGTTTCTGGAGAAGGCAAAAGGCTAGAGACAGAAATCAGGGCAAGCTTGTCAGGTGCTCTTGTGGAGGAAAAGGAATTGACTGTACAGGGTGATGAGAAAACTTTTGGGGGTGTCAGAAATCTTTCATATTTTGATTCTGATGGTGGTTATGTACTGTATAAATGTAGCAAAGTTCATAGAATTTAGCAATGAAAAATATGGCTTTTACTCTTTGTAAATTGTACTGCAATAAACAGAAAAAAAATCAAAATAAATGTTAATTTGAATAGGATAGTAATCATTTCTGTGTTAGTCTGGGTTGACTAGAGAAACAAATTCACAGACACTCATATGTGTGTAAGAAAGAACTTTATATCAAAGAGCAATTGTACATTGAGAAAACATCCCAGCCCAGTCCAAATCAAGTCTGCAAGTCTGATATTACCCCATATGTCAATACTAGTCCATCAATTTCTCTTCAGATTCATGTAGCCATTCAATGATGCTTAATGCAGTGGGTGGAAAGTCTTGTGGATCCAGTCAGTGGCGGTGGAAGCATCTCAGTGATGGTGTGGGTCTTCACGTGGCTCCTCCAGCTCCAGGGCTCTGGCTCTATCAGCGCAGCTCCATGTGGCTTGTCAATAGGAATGTCTTGAAGGGAGTCGAAGCAGAGAGGGAGTGTATCTGGCCTCCAGTGAGCTATATATCTCCTTCACTCCTCCAAGCGAGGTCATCAAGCTGCTGTCTGATTGACAGGCTAGACTCCACCCCTTCACAAGTTGACAGGAGATTATGTGACTGCCACAATTTCAAATGAATTTGTTCTTCACATTTTGATTATACTCTGACTGTTTATAGGCTAACTTCTTGTTTGATTGAATTTACTAACCATAAAATATTGACTGTCCTAAATCATTTCTTCTAACTCCACTTGCATTTTATTATACATACATTAAAAGCAAAACTGATTTAAGCATTAGTATTTAGAAGATTAAGCTATATTCAAATAGCAAAAAATGCATTTTTTTTGCCTCATAGCACTCATCAAAATAGTATTCCGTTTAGCTCAACAAATACTTATTTTCATACACAGGTATACTTTTAAACTGTAAAATGATCAGTTTGGCAAATTCTTAAGACCCTTAGTAGTCACACTGAATCCTCGAATCAACATTACCTCAACGTATGTTTCAAATGCCCTAACAATATGACAGCAGCCAACTTCTTTCTTCAAATACTGGGCTGTAGCCAGGGAACAAAAAATAAATACTCGCTATCTTACTATTTGAACTTCATCCTCTCGTCATTCTTTTGAAAGTTTCATAAGATCTGCTGAAGTTGCTCTTCCTAATTACTACCCAACAACCATCCAGAAACACCAAACCATTTTCCTCCCCAACACTGCTTTCATCCGTGTGTCCAGCATCTCCCGAGGACCTTATCCTTCCTCCAGGGAGGAGAGCCCCATGGGCACATCGGCATGGCTCTATGTCGAGCACCTGACTCAGCACGGGCATGTGATACAACTGGGCCAAAGACGATGGAGAGAAAGTTCCCTGGAGGGCTTCCGGGTAATGAGACTCAAAGAAGAAACCATCTTCCTCCTGCTGGTTGTGGGTGTATCTGGATGAGCCGGGTGGACTTCTGCAGCTCTCGGGCCACCAGAAGCACAGCCAGCCTGAGTTCAGCCAGCTCGCTGAGCATGAAGAGGCAGGAAACTGGAAACCATCCAAGTGTCCCAACCACTCCTGGACCTGCCTTACCTTCAGTTCCTGTCATCGGAGAGAATGATTTTCTTCACTCTGTAAGCCAGTTGAGTCAAGCTTTCGTGTTACTTGCAGCCCAAACCATCATAACTGATCAATCAACCCAAACAAATACACTGCTTCCAACTGCTGGGGGAAAAATAAAGGGTATGATTACAGACAAGAAATCAGGGCATCCCACATTGATTTTTAGATCTTGAGCACATAGATTAATTTTTATTTTAGTGATTATGAATAGGAATAAAATATTGATCTAAGTTTTCAATAATAGGGGAACCTGGTAGATGGGAACACTGTACTATCGTTTCAATTTTTTGGTAAAACTAAAATTATTATACACTTCAAGATTTCTTTAAAGATAGAGATAAACAAGAACAGATCAAACAAAGAAAATACTTTTAAAGTTTGAAGATAATTTGCATAAAAATATTGCATGTAAACAACCTTTCCTGGCAAAATCTCTTCACTTAGTCATGCTGAGCATCTTCCTGTCGAGTTTTAGCATTTCCTAAAACTGTGCAAGGGGGCAGGAACTGCTGGATCGCTTCAATAGATAAGCAAACAGTCATACTGGAGAGGTGAATTAACTTAGGGGACGTCACACACTAATTAGTGGCAAAGCCAAGAATAGACCTGACCTCCTATCAAGGTAGCTTTCCTCTTTCCTCGCTTCCTCCATTCTCAGTGCCAAGATTCTTACAAGAGCTCATCGGAAAAGAAACTTTTCAATTTGGTGGACATCTAGACAATCTGCTCACAGAGTAATAATGTGAAGAGTTAAATAATCGACATTTGTTTGCTGATTTTTAAAAGATATGCTCCCCAAAAAGGGAGGGGGGTAATGCCTATAGCATAGCTTTATTTACTGAAATTAAAAAGGACTTGAAGCGTTCATTGATAAAAATCAATATGGATGAGACCTCAATGTAAAGAAAACAAAAAACTTCCAAATGAGCCAATAGATAGTGTCATGATAAACAAGGGGGGTGGAGGGGGGGATATGGAGTTATCAAGGGTTATATTTGATTTGGATCCACGATCAATGCCCGTGGAAGCAGCAATGAGGAAATCAAATTCACACAAGATCGCTTTATCGCATTTTTAGGATTAAGGTGCACCTGACCCAAGTCATGATATTTTCAATGATCTCATATGCATGTGAAAGTTAGACAATGAATAAGCAAAACACGAGAAAAACGGATGCATTTAAATTCTGTTGCTGGGGAAGAATATGGAAAGTATCATGGACCGCCAGGAGAACAACCAATCTGTCTGAAAGGAAGTCCAGCCAGAAGGCTCCTTAGAGGGGAGTCTTACGTCACGTACTTTGGACACGTGAACAGGAGGAACCAGTCCCTTGGAAAAGGACATGCTCCTCGGTCAACCAGAGGGTCAGCGGAGACCCATGATGAGCGGGCTCAAGACGTTCGCTGCAGCACGGGGCTCCATATCACAGTTGAACCGCTGGCCTGGGCTGAGCAGTGTTTCCGTCTCTTCTCCATACGGTTGCTCCAAGCTGCAGCAGACTGGACAGGACCTCCACAGCAACATAAGTCAGAGTCCACTGACTCAGTCCAGTGTCACCCAGCAGTACGATGACCACCAAGATGGTTTTCCCCAAAGGAGCACTTTGTCCTGAAAAGTAAAATAAAAAGAACAGGATACAGTGAGATTTTGACTGAGAGTTGCAATTATTGGCCTTCTGCCTGACCCCCACCCACCAAAAGGCAACATCCTATTCTCTGCCTAAACTATATAGGGGGAAAAAAATCTAAATTATTTAAATGAAAATTTTAAAAGTCAAGGCATCCACTCAAGTACTTACTCAATGCAAGAACAGTTTGTTCTATTAAATTGGCACTCCATGATGTTCACCTTCCCGAAAGGATCGCTGAAGACAAATGTGTACATAAGCAAATGTGGTAAAGAAAGCTGATGGAGCCCGGCTATCAAAAGATATAGCATCTAGAGGGTCTTAAAGACTTGAAGATAAACCAGCTGCCATCTAGCTCAGAAGCATCAAAGCCCACATGGAAGAAGCACACTAGCCTGTGTGACCACGAGGTAGAGAAGGGACCAGGTATCAGACATCAAAGAACAAAAAGTCATATCATTGTAAATGAGGGGGAGTGCAGAGTGGAGACCCAAAGCCCATCTGTAAGCAACTGGACACCCCCTTACTGAAGGGTCCGGAGAGGAGACGAACCAGTCAGGGTGCAGGGTAGCAACAATGAAACATACAATTTTCCTCTAGTTCTTAAATGCTTCCTCCCCCCACTATCATGATCCCAATTCTACTGTACAAATCTGGCTAGACCAGAGGATGTATACTGGTACAGACAGGAACTGGAAACACGGAATCCAGGAGAGATGACCCTTCAGGACCAGTGGTGTGAGTGGTGATACCTGGAGAGTGGAGGTGGAAAGGGGGAACCGATTAAAAGGATCTACATATAACCTCCTCCCTGGGGGAAGAACAACAGAAAAATCGGTGAAGGGAGATGTCAGGCAGTATAAGATATGACAAAATAATAACAATTTATAAATTATCAAGGGTTCTTGAGGGAGTGGGGAGTGGGAAGGGAAGGGGAAAAATTAAGGGCTCAAGTAGAAAGCCCATGTTTTGAAAATGATGATGGAACAAATGTACAAATATGCTTGACACAATGGATGTATGTATGGATTGTGATAAAAATTGTACGAGCCCCCAATAAAATGGCTTTTTATAAAAAAAGGTCAATGCCACCTATTCATGGTGAACTGAATATGTCTGGCACAAGAAGAGCTTTGAAAGGTTGCTCATTCGCTGTGATTTTAGTTATTTATTTTATTTTATTTTGAGTATCCTTGTTCATCAGGAAGTGATGGGCATAGAAACCTCTATGGATCCGTGCACTCTTGCAAATCGTGTCAACTCTAATGAAAACAAATCTACACCACTCATCACTCCTGCTCATTCACTCAAGAAACAGCCACTGGCTCTCCCACGGACCAACTACAGAGGAAGCAAGCCCTACCCTCAACCACCGAGTCACGCATCTTCGTGTTCGTCACTTAGTTTCCGTTGAGAAGAGCAAACATTTTTTTCAGAATCTTGGTGTCTCTTTGTGGTACACAGGTCTCCTCCAACCCGAATCCAAAAAATTGGGGACACTTGAAATATTTTCGTTGTTGCTGTTGTGTGACAGCAAGTTCATTCAGACACACAGCAACTCCTTGTGACGGAGTAGAAGGAATCCACGTGGCGTTTTTGCCTCTAATCTTTACAGATGGCCAAGGGGCTGTTCACGGAGCTGAGACGCGGCCTCAACAGGCAGCTTTTGCTTACCCATGCCGCTGGCAAGCTTCTGTTTACAAACGTGCACGATAGAAAATCAACTAGTAGATAAATAAGAAAGTGTTTCTAAATGACTGAAAGATTTCTTCCAGCCTGAAGATTCGGATGGGGACTCTATGTCAAAAGGTGTTTACGTGGTGGTCCCGACACTTCTGGAGAAGGAAGTGGCCTTTCAGAAGGGGCGGGGTCAGACCAGAAGTTGGAGAACAGGAAGTCCGAAGTAAAGCGGCGGCATCAGTTGTCAGCACTGGTCAAAGGCCATCAGGCCAGGTTATCAGAAGCAAACCCATCAGCGTCCAGTAGTGGCAAATCGGTCTTGGAAGAAGTGCAGCCAAAACGCTCCTTACAAGCCAGGTAGTGAGACGTCGTGTCACATATTCGGGACACGGTCTCAGGAGGCACATGTTATCAGGTAGGACAAGTCCCTAGAAAAAGCTATCACGGGGCCAAAGAAAAAGAGGAAGCCTAACAAAGATGGACGGGCACAGCGGCTACAAGAATGTGCTCCCACCCAGGAGTGACTGTGAGGACAATACAGGACCAGGCATTGTTAAGCCATGAATCAGAGCCATCTCACTGGCACCGAGCAGCAGAAGAAATGATGTTTGCCGAGGTCGAGGGATCAGATTAGCAAGGGAATTGACTATTTGAATCATACTGCTATCTCCTGTATTTTGATTCCATACATATTAAGTATCTGCCTCATTACAATCTGCATTTTCTTCCCGCCTTAAATTTCTCTTTGATAATGAGAGAACAAACCTGTCTGTTGTTCTTGTAATTATATTATTTAATTGAGTAAATTGACATTCTAGATTACATATCAGGCTCTTGTGAGCTTGGTTCATACAAGTCTCTTCTCATCACCCGGCACTAAATAAATCAACTTGCAGATCTTGCAAATTGGAGAGCGCTACTTTAAATTCATCTAGGTTATTTCCAAAGAGTCTCTAGTTAGAGAGTCTGATAAGCTTCCCAACTCCTCTGACCAGGGACCCAATATAAGGTCCTAGATAGAATGGGAGGACGCTATAGAACAAAAGGCAAGTTTATTTTAAAAGCCAGATTCAATGGACCAATAGAGACCAGAGAAATCCCTAAGACTATTATTCACATACACTACCCTTTGAACTTGGAATTGAAACTATTTGGGGACATCACTTTAGCTGTATAATAGAATGACTTATAACACCACAAGTAATGTGAAACCTTGAAGCAATCAACTAAATGAGACAACATGGTCAACCATTATCCTGAAGGAAAGATGAGAAGGCATAGAGGGCAAGGGAAATGGAATGAATAGGAACAACCATCACATGAATAACGAGAGTGGCGACACATTGTGAAAAATGTCATCAATGTCGCAGAGCAAGGTGAATGTTGTTGTTGGTCGGTACCATCAAGTCGGTCCTAACCCATAGTGACCTTGTACACTACAGAAGGAAACACTGCCCAGTCCTGCACCATCCTCACCATGGTCCTCTGCTTGGGCCCATTGCTGCAGCCACCATGTCACTCTATCGCTCTCAGAGCCTTCCTCTTTTTGGCTGCCTCTCAACTTCACAATCCAAGAGGTCCTTCTCCAGGGACTGGTCACTCCTGATTACACATCCAAAGTAAGTCAGGCAAAGTCTCACCATCTTTCCTTGTAAGGAGCGCTCTGGCCGGGCTTCTTCCAGGTCAGATTGGTCTGTCCTGTGGGCAGGGCATGGTACTGTCAATATTCTTGGCCGACACACAATTCATATGCATTGATTTTTCTTCAGTCTTCCTGTGTTCGTCTGGGTACTTTAGAGAAGCAAATCCACAGAAACTCATGTATAAGAGAGAGTTTGATGTAAAGGGTAAGTGCGCATCAAGGAAACATCCCATCCCAGTGCTGCCTAAGCCCATAAGTCCAACATTAACCCATTAACCCACATGTCCACCACCAATCGGCAAAGTCCTCCTCCATCTCACAAAACAGACACAATGATGCCGACTGCAGGGGGAAAGCCGAGTCAGTGAATGTATGAGCATCTCAGTGCTGCCAGGGGTCTCCACATGGCTGCTCCAGCACCCGGGGCTGCATCGGGGTAGGTCCCTGTGGCTTCTCCTCAGGGATGTCTTGCAGGAAATGAGCCTTGCCAGCTGAAGCAGGGCAACTGCACCCTGGTCTGACCATCACAAAGCAAGAGACAGGTGAACTTGAAAGGTGAGGCTCACTGAGCCATTTATCCCTCCGCCCTTCAGTTAACCCCACATGTGTTTATCGGCCAGCTTGGCACAATAAACACACTCCCTCACCATCTTTCCTTGTAAGGAGCACTCTGGCTGTACTTCTTCCAGGTCAGATTGGTTTGTCCTGTGGGCAGTACATAGTGCTCTCAATATTCTTGGCCAGCACAATTCAAATTCATCGATTTTTTCTTTAGTCTTCCTTATTCCATGTCCAATTTCCACATGCTTACGAGGCCCCTGACAATTCCATGGCTTGGGTCAGGAGCACTTTGGTTCTTAAAGTCACATTCTTGTTTTCGATACTGTGAAGCCGTCTTGTGCGGTAGATTTACGCAATGCGATGCATCTTTTGATCTCTGGACTGCTGCTTCCATGAGCACTGACTGGATTGTGGATCCACGCAAGTCAAAATTCTTGGCAACTTCAATCTTTCCTCCATTTATTATGATGCTACCTATCGGTCCATTTGTGAAGATTCTGTTCTTCTTGACATGGAGTTGTCATCCACAGCGAAGGCTGCAATCCTGGATCGTCATCAGCAAGGGCTTCAGGACCTGTTAACGTTCAACCAGCAAAATTGTGTCATCTGCATAATATCACAGGTGGTTAATAAGCCTTCCTCCAATCCTGATGGCACATTCTTTGTCATATACTCCAGCTTCTCTGATGAGTTGTGCAGCACACAGACCGAATAAATGACGAGAGGACACGACTCTGAGGCACGCCTTTCCTGATGGTAAACCATGCAGCATTTCCTCGGTCTGTTCAAAGAACTGCCCCCTGATCCAACTTTGTTTTATGGACAACTGTTAAATGAAAAAAAAAATGTGTTTTTGTGTAAACTTTAACCTAAAACTCAATAAAATATATTTTCTTAAAAGAAGAAGAACTTAGGACAAATGGGACTGAAAGTTTAGTGATGCCTTGCTCAACCCCTTGTGCACAAGGTTAGAATCGCAAGTAGGAGATCTTGGTACTATCGGTCAGGGGAATATGATTCAGCAGAAACAAGCCCCCTATTCCTTTGGATCTGTGAGTGAGTTCTTCCAATGAGAGCTGTCAGATGCTTGTTACAACAAAATAAATGCCTTTTGACTGCTTTTCTTTGCTCCTGATTAAAAAGAAAGCAAAACTGTAACACAATTCTTAAAAAAAATTTAAATGGTATCATCATTGCTAATGCTTTTTTTACAATTCAGTTGATCACTGCAGGCAAACCAGTTTCTCATTCATAAATTCCCCTGATTGTCAAAACAATGTACATGCTCATTTATCATAATGTAATATATCTTGGAAAGCAATCATAACATAAAGAAGACGTCCTCTCACCAAAAGGACAGCCTAGTTTGATATATTTGAAAGGCCAGCCCTGATTGCCTGTTTACTGTTTTGTTACTATGAACAATATAATATCTTATTTTAGAAACTTTCAGGATTGTAATGACATTATAACACTTATTTCTAAGCTGATTTTTAAACTTAATTTAAGATGTTTTCCTTTACCTTAGATACCTGTAGTTCTTGGGTAGGAGATTTAGCTTCTTTAGCTAGACATCATTTCCTTAGAATTTTGAAAGACTAATAACCGTCAAGAATCACTGGAAAGAATGCAGATTATATCTTAGTGTATTAGAATACCTAATTACAAACCAAGAAGCATATTATGATTGACTTAATTCAAAGAGAATGTATTGATAAGATATGGCAAGGCTAAAAAAATCAATAGACGACTAATCACAAAAGGAAACTATGAAGTAAATCTAGAAGATGATATTCAGGAACACTCTGGTCAGCACAGGCTGCTGAGCTGCACAACATCTTGTCTTTCAGTGGATCATGGGGACATTCTCTCAAGAATCAAATGCTCGGGCCGAGGCCTCAGACTGGCCAAATTGAAAATTACACCTGCCCATCTCTCCCTGGCATGGGAGCAAGGAGAGGGAGACGCTGTGCCCTTCATCTTCTCTATTCGGAAGGGACACCTCGACTGTACCCCAGTGAGGAAAAACTAGTCCCCGAAAGAGTCAGATGCTCCCCGAGAGGGGGATTAGATTCTGGGGCGCCCCAAACGTAATGACTTGACCTTTCACTTCTCATGGCTGCTTACAAGCCAGGTGTGACAAAAGAATTTGATTCTGCACATTCACCACAGCGAGTATACATGACCTTAGGATACACAAGACACTAGAAAGATGGGTCCAAATGTCTTTGTCTGAAGCCTTTGGGGCCAGATGCATTTCAGAATTCAGAAATTTGCAGATTTTAGAAGGATAATAGAGTTTATATACCATGTGCTATGTAACATCACACGATGGTCTGTAACACCATCCAGAAATCAAAGCACATAAATATATTTACAGTGAACTATATAAAATATTTACACTAGCGGATAGAAAAGATACAAATTAGCCTCACATCAGTTTAGATCAGGTTTGAGGACTAAATGAGTTAAGGTTAACTCAGGTTTCCTGTTACACATGTTACTAAGTAACTAAATAAAAACAAGATTTTTTTCCAGAACTTTTTGGATAAGGAGATGTGGACTACTTTTAAGCCTACTTACTTTTATAAGTAAATCCAAATTTAACTAAATATACTGGGTAATTCCGCTATAACTAATATATATGTTCCATCTAAATTCTGCTGTATCAACTCTCAATCTACAATGTGCTATGGTCTACAGCCAGTATATAAACTATGTAGACAGACCAATAGATAAAGTATTCATTTGTCATATGACCATGGCTCAATATTTGATATCATAACAGATCCAAAGAAGAAAAGTGAAATAAAACAGAGTAGTTCTCTTGAAATGAAGTAACGCAAGGATATTTTGATATCTTATCAAATCAAATCAAAGTTCAATATCTTTGTACATCCATTAAATTCGTATGTAAATGCTAATTACAGAGGCTCACTACTTATTGAACCATGATGGTATAGTGTTGTACCACAGTTTGCTATCCCTGTGATGCTGGAAGTTATGCCACTGGTATTTAAAACCCCAGCTGGGTTAAGTATGTTACACAGGTTTCAGAGAAGCTTGCAGATCAAACGGGCAAGAAAGAAGAAAGAGGTAGTCCACTTCTGAAAATGAGCCCCTAAAAATATTATGAACAGCAGTAGAACCTTGTCAGATAAACTGCCGGAAAATGAGCCCCTTGGGTTGGGAGGCATTTGAAATATGACTGAGGAAGAGCTGCCTCCTCAAAGGACAGCTACCTTTAGTGACTTACGTGAAGTAAAGCTTTTGAGACCTTCCTTTGCTGCTGGAACATGACCCAAAAGAAGAAAAATAGCTGCAAATGTCCAGTAATAATCAGAACTTGGAATATATAAAGTATGAATCTAGGAAAACGGAAAGTCATAAAAAAGTGATCACACAACATTTGATATCCTGAGGCTTAATGAGCGCAAATAAACTGATATTAGCCATTTAGAATAGGACAGCTATATGGCTATTGTGCTGAAATGACAATTTACCAAAGGATGGTATCACATTTATTGTCAAAAATATCATTTCAAAATCTAGCTTGAAGTGCAATGCTATATATGATAGTATAATATCCATTTGCCTGAAAAGAATATCTAATCTACTGTTCAAATTTGCGCATGAACCACTAAAACCAGAAAATTGAAGAATAGTACCAACATCTTCAGTCTGTTATATGCAATCAAGACGCATTGTTGACACCTGGTGAATGGAATGAAAAAGTTTGTTAGAAATACAAGAGTAGGATCAGTAGTTGCAAAATATGGCCTTGCTAATGGAAATGAAACTGGAGATCCTATGATAGAAATGTGTCAGGCCAATGACATATTTGTTGACGATGCATTTCATCAACACTGTATACACATGGGCCTTGCCAGATGGAATGCCCATGAATCAAGACAACTTTGGAGGGGGAGTGGGTGGGGGGGCGGTGGAAAAGCTCAATATTATCAGCCAAAACAAGGCCAACAGCTACCTGTGAACACACTTCAAATATTCATATGCAACTTCAAGTTGAAATTGAGAAAAATTAAAACAAGATCACAAAAGTCAAAACTGATCACATCACTGTGTTAGGCCAAGTTGACTAGAGAAACAAATTCTTTGACACTCATATACGTATAATAAAGAGCTTTATATCAAAGAGTGTCTGTCTTCCTACTAAGCCCCATGATTGTCCTATGTCCTTTAACAAGATCCTTCAAGATTACCCTTGGAAATCCCAAAGAACAGTTGCCTTTCTAACCTGAGTCTTGTGCCATGAATTTAGTTGGCCCAGCCGATCCCCTTGGAAGCCACTGTTTTACTTAAATCGTTTATTTGAAGGCACTCTAATCAGACTAAAAACGTGTGTTACTGAGAAAACTTGTCACCACCCAATGTGGATTACAGAAAACTTTTTTAATGTTTTTTTAAAAAATAAACTCATGCATGTATGAACTGAAACCCATGTAGCAATACTTTTGGCTTCACCTCATCCAAATAGCTAATATACACACACACAAAAGAGGATCACATCAGTAGTCATCACCAGAAAAATTCCAAAAATGATAAATTTTGAAGAACATACATACTTAGTGACAAGGACTCTCACCCCTTTCCACCTCACCTTCCTCCCACCCTCCTGGTATCGCCATTCTCATCACTGGTCCTCAAGGGATCATTTGTCCTGGATTCCTTATGTTTCCAGTTCCTATCTGTACCAGTGTACACCCTCTGGTCTAACCAGATTTGTAAGGTAGAATTGGTGTGGGGTTAAAGGGATGAGGGAACCCCACAAAACATCACAGGTTCAGTAGGCGCAATTGTACAGCAATAATAAGTAGAGATTATAGTAAAGTCATAGAGAGCATGAGAGTTAAAGGATGGAGTCAAGTAATGGAGTCAGACGCAATTCATGGTAGCATCGCTCACCTCAGCTAGGCTTGATGGTCCTCGTGGAGGGGGCTTAGTCATCAGAGAAGAAGCCGCTGCTTTGTCCTCCTTAGCCACCTTCTCCAGCCACCCTCCCAAGAACCAGGGAGCCTCATTATTTATTGCTAACCACGCATCATATCTGATTACAGAGTCATACATCACAGAAAGGGGCAATACAATTCATTCTAGAACAAGTTTGATCACTCCAGTGTCTCATATAATAAAGCAGACAACTACTATTCTGGGAGGCATGCAAGTCCCCTGATGGCGGACAATAACCTAAGTCACGGGAAGGGGTAGCAACATAGGCAATACAATCAATAAGAGGGTAATGACCTAGGGGTGTGCCTGTATTTGTTGTGGGATAAACAGTGGTGTCTGCTTGATCTAGACAGCTGATAATGGCTACCTAACCTTGGTCATCCTTGGGCGGGTTTGCCCTCTCTGGTATCTCCTGCAAGTAAACAGACCACCACTCTCCTTATCAGAAGGGAGTGGGTCTTATTTAGGGTGAGTCAGACTATAGTCTAGATGGCTGATGTTAGGGAGAATAACCTCTGACTTATTTTCGCCGCCTAATGAACAGTCATTCTCAAGCTAATTCTGGCATATATTTTGGGGAGACAACTTAAGAGAAATCCTTCTGTTCCTCACAAATTGGGATGATGATAGTGGTGATGTGGGCAGGGAGGAAGCATTCAGGAACTAGAGGGAAGTTGTATGTTTCATTGTTGCTACACTGCACCCTGACTGGCTTGTCCCCTCCCCAGGACCCTCCATAAGGGGATGGCAAGTGGCATACAGATGGGTCTTGGGTCCCCAATCTGCACTCATTCACAATGATTTGATTTTTTGTTCTTTGATACCTGATAACTGATCACTTTGACACCTCATGATCACACAGGTGTTCTTCTTCCATGTGGGCTTTGTTGCTTCTGAACTAGATGGCCACTTGTTCACCTTCAATTCTTTAAGACCCTAGATGCTATATCTTTTGATAGCCGGGCTCCATCAGCTTTCTTCACCACGTTTGCTTATGTACCCGCTTTGTCTTCTGCAATTGTGTCAGGAAGGTGAGCATCATGAAATGCCAGTTTAATAGAACAAAGTATTCTTGCATTGAGTGAGTACTTGAGTGGAAGCCCAGTGTCCATCTAAACCTATAAATATATGCACATAGATCTATTTCCCCATCCTCATATATAAATATATTTACAAATGTACATGCCTTTTAGACCTCTATAAATGCCCTTTGCCTCCTAGTTCTTTCCTCTTGTTCCACTATCATGCTCAGCCTTCATTTGGGTTTCAGTAATTTCTCTCAGTTACATTACCCTTAATCACGCCCTACTAGGCCTCCTACACCCTCTTCACCACCGATTTGGATCACTTGTTGTTCCCTTGTCCCTGATTTATTTACACCACTTCCTTTCCCCCCACCTCCCCTTCTCCCATGTACCCCCAGAACCGTCGGTCCCACTGTTTTCTCCTCCAGATTGTTCATCCAGCCTATTTTATTTAAACAGACCTGCAGAGATAATAACATGCATAAAAACAAGACAGAGCAAAACAAAGCAACAAAAGAAAACAAACAAAAACAATGTGATCTAAACTCTTGACCAATTCCACTCTTATGTTTGGACTTACAGCTCTCAGCTTGTCTCACACATAGAATGTGTGTGGATGTGGAGAATCCATCTATGTTTTAAGAGACATTTAAAGGAAAACATTACCACTCTTTGACTCTCTGAGCACATCCTGATGGCATTTGCCTGGAATTTCCCAGAAACCAGTGGATTAAAATCCTTATGAGTTTGTATATAATCTCTCCGCAACCATCTGGTTCTAAACTTATTATTGGATATAGTCAAGCAAAGTCCTGCTAATAGCTCTATATCTTTTGATTAAAGTGTTGGGGTTTTTTTTCCTTTATCATAATGCTGTTGCCATTGCTGTTATGCTGTCAACTCCCCACTGCCCCCAACTCAAAGGGACCTCGTGGACAGTAAAATGAAATGCTGCTCGGTTCTGCACCCTCCTGAGGGTTTTCATTGTCTGGCTTTTGGCAGTAGATTGCTAGGCCTTTCTTTGTGGTCTTTTTCTGAAAGCCGCACGGAAACCGGTTTCAACACACCTTCCATTAACAAAGACAGATGGTGCTGTGCATGAAATGCGTTTGGCAAAAACTGAACCCAGGCCTCCTCCTATGGAAGACAGGAATTCTACCATGGAACCACCAATGCTCCACTTGATTGTGGTTCCCAAACTTGGAGATGCCACCTCCCAGGGGTGGGGGTGGGGACTGCTGGAATGATGTGGGGGGAGGGGGGCTGACAAAGCAGATACTTACATTTTATCCTAGACTATGGGCTATAGTACAAAAAGTTTCCATTGCTGGAAGGGGGTCTGCCATGTATTTCTTTATTTTTTGAAAACGAAGGTGGTCAGCTAAATAAACTCGTGAACTTATGATGTGACCAGGTCAAAACTTTTCTAACGCTGAGATCTTTTTTTTGAAAGGTGAGATAATATTTGCAAATACTTCTGCCTCTATTTAGACTGGGTTTGCCACTTACCATTAAATAACATAAAAATAATATTCATTTGAGAGCATGGCTTTGTGTTGTAACCCTACTAAGTTTTCATATTGCCGGGCTGAAGAAAATAGAAATTCCGCTTCTCTGTCACCAAATAATGAGTTTCAAAGTCAACAGCACGATCAGGAAAACACTGGTGCTCACTGACATCTTACCTTACCACATCCTTTCTTTGAAAAGCAAGAGCATATTAATAAACAGGTATAAAGGCACAGTCTGGGGAAAATGAATTTCAAAGAACAGCAGCGTAAATGCTGTATTTTACTTTCGGGTTCAGTAGATTTTTATCTGGAGTAATAGCTTAAAAGATTAACTAGCTATTCATTTCATAAGCTTGAACATACACCTCACAGTAGAAAACAAATTGGCATTTGGAGCTCCTGGATAAAGTGCTGTTCAAATCGGCTCCATAGTCATTTAAACATAGAGTTAGTTTTGTGCCTGGCGTTAATGAAACATCTTTCCCGTGTAAAGAAAGCAGTAGGAATAAACTTTACGTCAAAGGCAAGCTCTTCTGGTCCCTCACCCACAATGTTTATCCCAGTGGGATATGATACAGTCTGTGCACTTGCTATGTTCCACAATAATTATAAAGAGCAATAACATGTGGTATGAATAGAACATGTAACAAAGAACAGCAGTCGATGGTAAAATAAACCGCTGGTTATGTCAAAACTAATAACTTATTTACCCATGCACAGTCAGTGAGTTATGAGGTCAGATGAGCCCCGTTGCTTAAGCCTCACGAAGAGTACACGTAGCTTTCTTGGTTCATCATTTTCAACAGTTCCTCTGCAACCATCTTAAGGATCTTCTGAAATGAACTGGGCTCCCGTAAGAACCTATGCCCCGCTCTCTCAAAGGAAGGCCCCAGATACTCAAAGCAAGCGTTCGCCTTTTTGCAGCTTGTGGGAAGAGGGGGAACACTCGGAGAACGCTTGTCATAAATTCAGCATTCACGATCACGGCACACAGAATCCATCTTTTTAAGGAATGGAAGTAATTGTGCCATGTGACGCCCAAAGCCTCTCGAAAACGTTATGTGTCAGGGTGTCCTTAAAAGGCAGTGCACTGCTCATTGATCTGCCCATTTCATTTTGATTTAAAATGCAGATCTTTCCTTCCCATTGAAATCTTTGCATTTTTATTTATAAATGTATAGGAGGGAAAATCCATTGCAGACGTACGCCGCCTCATAAATTATGTTTGGTAGTTGAAACAGTATGCGCTTATGTCCTGGCTTGAACATCCTCCTTTATTAGAATGCTATTTATTGCCACCAGCTGCACTGCTTAGCTAAGAAAGTTCTTGACACCAGCGATTGCTTTTCAGCACCGCTGCTTCCGGCTGCTCACAGGGGCTTCTATTTCCGAATGAAGCCACCCTTCTGCCGCACAGATACCTCCTGTCACCATGATGCTGGGGAATCGCTGGAGGGAGGGGGCCGCCCCCACTGGTGCTCTGTGATCTCCCAGGCTGTAAATCCTACCTGGCGTTAAGATTGCTCGCCACCCAGCACTGGCCTGCGAGCTCTGAACTACATTCAGGGTATCTACCCATCAGTAACGGCTTTTTCAAAATTAAGATGTGAATTGATCTGGTGGCGCGCATTTCGGGAGAGAGCCCACGGTGCCTATCGGCCCTAGACACCGGTCTCTGTTTCAGGAGGTTTTCCGGTAAGTGAAGCTGGACAATGGTAATGACTCTTCTTCTGTTAAAGACTATTATTACACTTGCATGAACAGTTCATCCTGCTGTTATTTTCTCTGCCGCCTGTGCCGGTGGCATCCAGACCAGCCAAGCAGGAAAGGTATCGAAATGGGGGGGGGGGGATGTCTCAGCTCAGTTCGACTGCACAGTAAGTCCACTTTGAAAGGGAATCTTCCAAACCACAAAGACGGGTGCCCACACGCCAGCACGTTGCAGTATTTGCTGATGGGAGCGGTGTCCATGCTGCCCACCCACCCACGTGACCACGGATCCTTTTCAGCGCCTCCCCACGTGATCGGGCTCCAGCCTCCCCCCC
>NW_022103915.1:93504020-93508202 GCF_000313985.2 Echinops telfairi
CCGCCCCATTAACAGGGATATGGAATCGCCCTGCTGTCCCTGAAAAGGAATCTCCCTCTGGGTCAAGGTGGGAGCTTTCAGCAGGGTACGGAGGGCGAGCTTCCGCAGCAGATACCTGAACCTGTGATCCTGGAGAGCTCTCTGGAAGTGGTGTCAAGCCCTGCGGCCTTCAGAAGGCGCCCACTTCTCCCCTTGACTGCACAAGAGGACAAGCAGAAAATTGATTTCTAGATACAGGCCGAATATCCGAACTGCAGGGCACTCTGCCCCCAACTCCGGCACAGGAAGCCCTGAGTAGTCTTCATTTCTAGCTCGGAAATGCAGGTGTTTTTTGAGAAAACGTCATTTTCCTCCCCCCTTGCCCCTCCCACGTTTGCTTTTAATGCCACGGGGCATTTTGCTTGGGATTCCGCAGGGGATTGGGTTACCGCAGTGTGTGGCCTTGATTGACAGTGCCTTCTACCTGAGGTTCACCACCCACTGGCCCCAAGCCCAGAGAACCAAGGCAGTGGGCAGAGTCTGACTCATGCCCACGCTGTGGCACAACACGACCCTTCTTAAGACCCTTCATTGTCTCCTGGGAAACCCTGGGTAGATATGGCCCTGCTAGGCATAATTCCTTCTGCCGTCTATGATCATTCTGGACTTAGATACACATGGCTTCCGGCACATTGTAAGGAGCCCTGGTGGGGTAGTGGGTCCGTGCAGTGGGGCTGAGATCAGTGAGGTGGACAGTTTGAAACTACCAGCAGCTCCACAGAAGAAAGACCAGGCTTTCTCCTCCCATGAGCAGGTCCAGTCTCGGAGACGCACGGGGGCTCCCTATGCAGCGGAGCCTGGATGGCAGTGAAAAGCCATCCCTCTGTTTCCGGACTGGACTTTAGTAGGAGGCCCGCTGTGACTTTGGGACCATTTTGGCTTCTGGCTCTGGACTCGGCATTTGATCTCTGATTGATCTTTGGATTTTGGACTGAACAGCAACCACAACCACTGGAGACACTTCTGAAACGTTTCCTGAGTGTCTGTGGACCACTGTAGTGCGTTGCAGAACCCGGGGACATGAGGGTTATGGTCAAGGGAGAAGAGGGGCAATAGGCCGCAGAAGAGCATCTTGAAGGCGTTGGCCATTGGAGACATGATGAAGCTCCAAGTCCTTGATCGTGCTTTGGGGTTAATCCTTCGAAAAGAAATGATTACCACAGGTAGAAACTGCCAACCTCTCCATGAGCAGCCAAGTTCTTAAGCAGAAACCACCGAGCCTCGTTAATCATTTGGCAAGAAAATATTGTCTTCTTCCTCACTATAGACGGTAGGCCAAACCTCTGATTTCCCGGGTGCCTGTCCATTTTGTTTGGTTTCCTCTTGGGCCAGTCTCCAGTATCAGCTTGGAAGAAAGAGCAGGAGAGACAGCATTAATTCCCAATTTCACATGGAAAAGTGAAAAGTGCTGACCTAAACATAAGCAGGGATCCTGAGGTTGGGGTGGGGGGTGTTAGTCTTGGCAACAGGAAACAGGAAGAAGCAACCAGATATTCTGAGCTTCCTGTGCATTAACCATCTAGAAAAGTGAAAGAGAACGAGAGGGATGAGGTTCGGGTAGAATGACTTATTTCTTCTAATAAGCATGTAAATCATAATAATAATATTTTAAAACTTACATTAGTGCTTTAGTAAAATGTCCTAAACAGCATATATATGCTCTTGATGGTCAATAAATCAGTAATGAAATTGATTTTTCAAAAAATAAATAAAAGGACCAGGCTTACTGGTTGGATGGAGTCAAGTGGGACTCCCAAGAGTACGGCCCTATCCTGCAGATCTGGAAAGGACTTCCCTCCGTGTCAGAGTAATCAACTAGTGAAGCTCAGAAAGTCAAAGTGCAGAAGGTTGTGGGGGAAGGGGGCATAAGCACAGGAAACACAGGGAGAGGGACGGTACACCGCGGGGACTGCGTGCCTGAGCTGCGTCGGAATATGGATGAAATGTTGAATGTGAAACTATGACGTGTCTGCAAGCTGCCACCTCATTCACCGAACTGAAGAAAACAATTAATTTGTCCTTCTTTAAAGAATAAAGAACAATGGGTTTGGTAGGAGACAATGTATTTGAAACTTTTTTTTTTTTTTACAATCACATCCAGTTCGAAAACTATTAACAGAAGGATTACCAGGCAAAGGCGACAGTGACCCTAGAAACAGACTTCAGAACACAGACTGAGCTCATGGCTTGTGTACCCAAACGAATCATGTTACTGCCCTCCGTCAAAATGATCATTTATCTGAAAGACCCGCACGGAGCCACTCAGGGAGCATTTATTGGGGATGCTAGGAAGGCACCTGGTGGGTCACCCTCTAAGAAACAGAAAATGTTCCGCAGAAGAGAAAGATGCACCTGTTTCCGTCTGTCCTGTGGCAGTCCTCTGAGGTCATTCTGTAATATCCCTTCAACAAACGTTTATTGTGTGTCCACTAAGAACCACATGCTCTATTCAGTGTGACAGGTCTCTAAATGTTCTGTAGTTCTAAGCTATTACTCTCAACAGTAACGATGTGATAAAACAAGTTCTGAGCAGCCAGTTGAACCACATATAGGAAAGGTTACACTCACGCGCGCTAGGTTTTGTAAGATACATGTTACTAGCGTCTACGGCAATGTTCAGAACTTCTAAATTTCTTCAAGAGATCAGGGTCTTCTTGGTTAGCCATATAAAATTTCCTCACTTTACAAGATCCAAATGAATGTGATGCACCTCTTTTAGCTACGAGAAGTCACTGGGTGATACAAACAGTTTGCATTTGCGCCTGCCCAGCAATACATCAAAGAGATGCCTGACAATCTGCTTCCTTATTGATTACCACACGAAACCCGCTGGAGCAAGCCTAATCTGTAGCCCACGGATCTGCATAAGCCAGAAATCAAGGGGACCGCAAAGGGCTTGGCTTGGAGGTTTTGGTGGTGAACATGGTTAAGCTTTTGGCGACTAACCAAAAGGTCGGTGGTTCCAATCTACCCAAAGCACCTTGAAATAAATTCCTGGCTGCCCACTTTCAATAGATAATGTCAAACCAAACTCGCTGCCATCGAGTCAATGCTATCGGGGCAGAGCAAGCCCCTGTGGGTTTCAGAGACTGCAATTGTGTATGGGAGGAGAAAGCCCAGTCTTTCTCCTGAGACCCTGCTGGAGGTTTTGAACTCTCAACCATGCTTCTGGCAGCCCAACACATAACCACTACCCCACCAGAGCTCCCTTCAATGGATAATAGCCACTGACAGTGTTGTGATGTACAGTTCTAGTCTGAAAACCCTGGGATCCCCGTGAGGCGGAACGGACTCGACAGCTTGGTTTGCTTTTTGTCGTCGTGAAAATTAAATCAACCAGAATTATGCAGTCGTTTTAGTGCTCTCATCTGCATAAAGTGAAATAGTTATTAAGTAACTGCATCTAAATTTCAGTAAGGAAAAATAAATACATGTGAATAGAATCAATTAATGGATACTCCAGTGCCCGATCAGGAATTCTCCATTTCTTGCATCAGATCAGCAGAATAAACATAACTAGATGGCACTTGTAATTAGACTTCCTCGCAAATGAACCTAGTAGAATGAAGTGACCTGATCCACATGATTTTATCTTCATTGCAAGAAAATAAAATGAGCAATAATAACAGTTATGTTGAATGAAATAACACAGAAAAACCAAAATGAATGTAATACATGTGGAATCTGGAGCCAGATTGTGTAAAGGAGAATTCTGACTTCGACATTTGGGCAAGTTGCACAACCTTTCAATAGCTCCTCTGTAAAATGGGTGTGATAAGTTTATCTACCACATAGGATTATCCTAAGGAATAAACGCATTTATATGTGCAAAGTGCCCAATAAAATCAGCTGTTTATTATAATGTAAGTGATATTAGTTTAATTAATATACATGAGAGGGCTTCAAAAAGTTCAAGGTAAAATTACATTGTCTTTTAATTACATTTTTCCATGAACTTTGTTTGTTTAAATGTTTAGTCTTGGAAGGCATTTCTTTTTTTAAGATCATTTTATTGGGGGCTCTTACAGCTCTTATAACATTCCATACACCAATTGTGTTAAGCTTATTTGTACATATGTTGCCATCATTATCTTCTAAACATTTACTTTCTATTTGAGCCCTTGTTATCAGCTCCTCTTTTTT
>NW_022103915.1:93508362-93520931 GCF_000313985.2 Echinops telfairi
TCCATCATTTCGATGGGTCCCCCTGTCCTCCCCTCCTGTCCCCACCTTACCCCTACTTTCCTGGTATTGCTACTCCCATTTCTGTTCCTGAAGGGTTTACCTGACCTGGATTCAACATGTCCTGAGCTCTTATCTGTACCAGTGCACATGCTCTAGTCTAGCCCAAAGTGGAAGCAGGACTGGGCTCATGATAGTGGAGGCGAGGAAGCCTCAAGGAATCCGAGGAATATTGTGTGTTTCATCGGTGCTATACTGTGCCCTAGTTGACTCATCCCTTCCTAGTGATCCGTCTGTGAAGGGATGCCCCATTGTCTACAGGTGGGTTTGGGGTCTCTGCTCCGATTCCACTCATTCTCAATAATGTGTGTGTGTTTGTTTGTTTGTTTGTTTGTTTGAGATCTTCTGATGCCTGTTGCCTGATCCTGTTGACACCTCAAGTTAGCACGTGCTTCTTCCACGCCAGCTTGTTACTTCTCTGCTAAATGGCCATTTGTTTAACTTCAAGCCTTTAAGACCCCAGATGCTGTATCTTCAGATTTTCCATGAATTTTTGGAAATATATATATATTGCAACAATCCTTTGCCTACTAGTGACATACATGCACACACACACACACATCAAAACAAAAACATAGTTTACACCTCTATACCATTCCTTAATGCCTTCCTGGGTAGATCAGTTTCTTTCCCCCAAATATTACCCTCTTATTTCATTTCATCGCTTATTAAAATCAAATATTCTCTTTCTCCTCACTTAAAGAACTCCTAAAATCCCTCTTCCCCCACAGAACATTGCCTGACTTGTGTAAGATGATAAATCTCTTTCCCCTTCAGTTTCAACGCGCTACTTACACAACACCAACAAGAAGCACACCGACGCTTGTAAGTCAATGTTTACATTGCATTCTAGTGAATGCGTTTTCGCAATGTGCACAGTTTAGACTGCAGGCTTCTTGCCAGGGCAGGAGTTTTGTCTGCTTCATTTGTTGTCTAGCCTTGTACTTGGGATAGTGCGGGTCGGGTGTATGGGGGAGGGGAGAATGAGGGAGGCAATATGTCTATAATATTTTGTGCTGCCAGCACCCAGAAAGGTCGGATCATCTCCTTCCATAAAAGATTACAGGGAGAGGGGAAAATGAGCAAATGATATTAAGGGCTAAAGTAGAGGGAAAATGCTTTGAGATTGATGAGGGCAACAAATGTACATATGTGCTTGACTCAATGGATGTATGTATGGACTGTGATGAGAATTGTACGAGCCCTCAATAAAATAATTAAAAAATAAAAGATGACAGCCAAGAAGGTGTTCTGAAGCACAGTTCTACCCTTTCACGGGGTCTCCATGAGTCGTCAGGTCTGTTCGTGTTGGTTTCTGCTTCGGCACGCAAGCAATCTGCTGCAAGGGCATGGTGGAGACCAGATAGTGTTGGGCCTTCGTGTCTCGAGAACAGACCTTGACAACAGCCACGAGGAGGCCCCGGGAGAAAGAGGACAGCCACGTGGGACTCGCCTCTGCACGCCCTGGCGTTCTTTATGAGCACGGGTGTCTGGGTGGAAAGAATATCAAGAGCTGTATCGGGAAAAAGGAGTCATGGTCAGTCCACCCGGGAATTGTATATATGAGAAAAAGTTTCCCTTGTTGGAAGAGCCTTCTCTCCACCCTTGGCCTAAATTATTTAAGTACCCAGGATGCGCATTCCACTCCTCAGTGCTCCGGGGACAGCTTTGTGTCTCTCCATCAGAATTAAGTGATCTCTATTAATGTCTGCTGTGGGAAGTTGAACTGACTATGGGAGACTTCAGAGCCTGGAAGAAGCCACCACAGGGAAGGACACACACCTGTGATCATTGAAGACGATGGTGTTCAAATTAGGCTACTGAGAAAAATGATGTGGTGGCCGCATCTGACTTCTCCCAGCTTCAGTACGACGAAGGAAAAGCCAACCCCACACCACCAACCCAAGGCTGACCGTCACATGGCAGAGGTCAAACCTGCCTCCACCCTCCATCCTTTGTTGACCCAATTCCTCCCACTGCACTCTCTCTGCTGAGTTCCATACATAATCTGTTGCAATGACCACATAGACTTTCCAGACAACACTCACAATCATGAGCGTTTATTGGGGAAGTGAACAGGTTATCACAATCCAGGATCAGAAAACCTTAAAGATGCATTGAACCTACTGAATTATATAATATGTGCATTATGCGCTAATAAAACCGTTGTTTTGTTTTGTTTTTTAAAGAAAAACAACAACATTAAAGATGCAGTCTTTGGTCCACAACAGTGCCTTTTCTCAGCAAGCAGCTGCATGTCTCTCTGACCCTCAGCCTCTCAGCCACTCGGTCCCTTAGTTTCTTCCGCCTTGATGTTTAGTAAGCTTCCCGCCCGCTGGTCTGCCTCATAGTCTGTGCCCCCAGCACCCCCATGCAGCCTCTGGGGCCTCGGGGCCCCCACCACTTTAGAACAATTTCACACAAGCTCTGCTGGTGACCGTTCTCTCTCGATGGTCTTAGATGGTTCCCTTATACACAAGAAAACGGCAACTCAACTGGCCAATCCCCTCTATTAGTGTTTCACACACTTTATTTGCATAGACCCACCCAGTCATATGTGTTGCAGAGAAATGGCTGGAAGATAAATACAAGAGGTAATTAATTTCACTTTGCCACAGGTAACCACTGGAGTCACCCAGAAAAATTTCAAAATACTAATGCCGACAGAAGTTTAGTTTTAAGCCTGAGTATCAAAAGTTGTCTCAAAGCTTCCTGTGTGTTATTGAAAGTACAGTGAACCCTCGCCACTTCGCGCTTTGACTTCCGCGGCTTCACTCTATGGCGGTTTTTGGGTAACAGCACATGCTCTGTCATTACTGCCACTGATTGGCTCATACTGTACACGCTTCTGTCTGCATCGTTATGTATTGGAGCTACGTATCAGATGCATTTTTGCTTTTGTACAGTAGTACTGTACAGTACTGTAATTGCTTTTTTACAGTAGTACTGTAATTGTTTGCGATTTTAAAGAAATTTTATCTAAGCCCTATGATGGCTCCTAAACGAGCTGCTTCTTCTAAGCCTTCTGACAATAAAAATAAGTGCCAGAGGAAGATGCTCACCATCCAGGAAAAGGTAAAACTTTTGGATATGATCAAAGATGGCAAGAAAATCGTGGAGGTTGCACGCCATTTCGACTTGAATGAGTCTTCCGTTCGCTCCATCCGTAAAGAGGAAAAAAACATCCGTGCTACGGCTACTTTCACTTTCAACAAGGAAGCAAAGCACATCGTGACAAGTCGTAATACTGTAAATTAGATGCCATAAATAATAAATAATAAATGATAATTGTAACGTCCAAAATGTTTTACTGTATTTTCCCTTTTTCGTTTAATAAATTGGGTAATACGAGTGTAATGGTGACTAAAGGGTGTTTTTTCATGTCCTCTATGCTCTAACTATGAAAATATTTGATTTACAAATAAGGAATCCTACTTCGCGGAATTTCATTTATCACGGTAGGGTCTAGAACCGATTAACGGCGATAAACGAGGGTTCACTGTATATTGGAGAAACACTGATCAATCTAGCAAATAATCTAGCAATCTAGCACCCATCAACTAAGGCAGCATGGAAGCACATGGTATCCTAGGCTTCTTTATAAGGAGGCTCAAAAGGTCAATGGACAATGCAATAACACGCCGGATCCCAGGACTGGCCCTGATTTGTCAATTTGTCAATCTACAAATATTTTACGAACATTTGCCTTGTGAAAAATTCTAGACTGAATCTCAAAAGGGTGGAAGTGATGGTCTGTAGTTACTTTCCTTAAGGAGTTGAACACTTTCTTTTGCAACGTCCTTTCATACTCTCCTTCTAGAATGTCCTGCTTAATTCTCCTGAGGGGTGGGAGCTAGCAGAATGGCAATCTTTTGCTTGTTGCCTGAGAAGACTAAGTGAAAAGAAAGCAGCCTTGACAGGATGTGATCATTCATTTGCCATAGATAGAAAGAAGGGACGTGTAGAAATCAAATGCCTTCTCCCCCCTCTAGTCCTGAAGAAAGTAAAATTTCATTGAAATCAACAGTGGGTCAAGGAACTAATGACACACACTCACTATCTGGTTACCTGGGAAGAGGAGCCTCAGCAGAGGCATAGTGATAATGAAAAAGAAGGAAAACAAAGTGTCACAGGAGCGGAGACAAAGGGAGCAGGGGGCTACCAGTAGGACGGAGCTGAGTGCAGAGGAAAGGAGCAAGAAAAGAGAAAAGCAGGCAGGGTCATGGCATCGACATTCTCAGCACTCAGGGCCGATGCACCAGGAAAAAGCATCTCCCGGTAAATTCACCAACAATGAGCCATCGGGTGCATCGTTCAGTAATTCAAAAGAGTTTCCTTGGAACTATTTTCAAATGAATCTAAAAAACTATGAAAGCGAATGCATTTCATGTTCAAGTAAATATGTACCTGATGGTAGTGCTTCTTAGAAACTAAATGAGTCTGTGATTTGGGGGTGTAAAATAGAGGTTCAGTGATAATGAGGGAAAGCCCTCAGTGAGATGGGTTGGCACCACAGGCACAACACCGCATGTGCAAACACCAATGTCCATGGAGATGATGCAGGACCAGGTGAGGTTTTCTTCTGTTACACATAAGATTGCCATGGGTCAGAGCTGACTCAATAGCAACCAACAAAACTTTGCCAAAATAAAATTTGTAAGATAGTGTGTTAGTCTGGGTACTTAGAGAAACAAATCCACAAAAACTCATGTATAAGAGAGAGTTTTATATAAAGGTTAAGCGCGCATCAAGAAAACATCCTAACCCAGTGCTGCCCAAACCCACGAGTCCCACATTAACCCATTAGCCTATATGTCCAACACCAACCCACAAAGTCCTCTTCCATCTCACAAAACACACACTATGACGCCGACTGCAGGAGGAAAGCCGAGTCAGTGAACGTGTAAGCATCTCAGCGCTGGCAGGGGTCTCCACACGGCTGCTCCAGCACCCAGGACTGCATTGAAGTAGGTCCATGTGGCTTCTCCTTGGGGATGTCTTGCAGGAAGTCAGCCTTGCAAGCTGAAGCTGGAACTGCTAAGGCAGCTGCACCCTGGTCCGACCGTCTCAAAGCAAGAGACCCGAGAACTCAAAAGGCAAGGCTCACCAAGCCATTTATCTCTCAGCCTTTCAATTAACCCCACCTGTGTTTATCGGCCAGGTTGGCACAATAAACTTTAACTATATCAGATAGCATATGACACCCTTTGTTTCACTTTCAACATCTTCAGCACATATTTGGAAAACATTTGAAGTGTTCCACACAAGGTTTTTCTGTGAGTCTTTCCAAAATGTTTTTCTATTTAGCTATCTCTAAGCAATTTCTATTCTTCAGTCATTAACTGTTCAAACACTGCCAGATAATTGTATGCCCAGCAGCGGTTTTCAATCAATTTATTTAGTTTACTAAGATGCCTTTTACTTGTATCACAATGTTCTACATCTTTGAAAAATGTGTTTTTCTCATGGCTACATATTATATTGTATCATATTGTTGCTTTTTGCAACATTTGGTAATCATTGAGAAACTCTGATACAATAAAAAGAAAAACGATTAGGAATAAACCAGTGTGGTTCTGAACTCACTCACTGCCATTGAATCAGTGCCAACTCATAGTGACCCTATAGGAAAGAGTGAGGCTTTAAATCTTTACAGGAGCAGAAAGCCTCCTCTTTCTCTCATTGGTGGCTAATGGGCATGAACTGCTGACTCTGTAATTAACAGCCCAGCATGTGCCCCACGACACCACCTCCATTTCTTCAGCGATACAATGAAAACCCTCACTACCATGCCATCAAGTCTATTCTGACTCATAGAGACCCTATAGGCAAGGCAGAAGAGCACTGTTCAGAGAACCGAAAAATTATACTCCTGAGTATATCCCCTAGAAACTATAACTATATTTTTCAGAAGAAGTAGGCCCATGTAAATACACACACATATTACATGTATAGTGTGCATAGGAAAATGTATATGTTAGGGAATTCCGTGATTTCCAAAAAACATATATTTATGTAAAAATACAGTGGTAATTATAAATAGCTGGGTATAAAAGTACCCACTGGGGCTTGGATGATGGAATGATTTGAAATATACCACCAAGAGTGCTCTACTGACTCAGCTGCTACCTTACGTGTGTTGAGAACAGTACAACGATGGGGTCATAAGCACCAGGGAAACTGGATCATAAAACATCCAGAAGTTTGCTGCCAGCATCATTGGAACTCTTTATGCCTTATCCACACAATTTGCTGTAATAAATTCTTGTGATCTACATATCTTTAAAAAAACATATCAAATTGCAAAGTTTTCTTAGGAAATGGGCAGACAGAAGGAAAATGTACCTCATTGCCTTCACCTCGATCAAGACCCCTTAATTGTTTAACTGCGAAGTCTCTGTGGTTGAATGTGCAAACCTAAATGACGAGAGCAAACAATTAAAATTAAACCAGGATAGGGGCGCAGTCTCTGGATTATCAGGAGTTAAAGGAATCTCAAGTAACTACAAAACCATTAACAATGTAGTTAAGGATATAAAATAAATCTGGAAATCTCAGACTAAAGGCAGCTGTCAAGTAGGATTTGCAAAAGAAACCACATCTGTTCAAAGCACCTCTGCTTAAAAAAAAATAAACTCTCACAATTCAAGTGGAAAAGCCAAATGTTATCAAGAACTCAAGAGACAAACACAAACTGATGATCATAGCATTGTTTTAATATAACATAGTAATCATTGGAGAACGAGAAGGAATTTCTGGCAACTTTGTTTACATCTCTCTCCTGTGAGCAATCAAGTAAAGAGAGGATCTTTTTAACCCAGAGCGATTGCAATATCCCTTTGCGTCATCACATCCTGAATCAAGTTTCTAGCCACAAAAACAAGAAACAAGTGGCAATATGGTCAATTTGTGTAATCAGCCAATGCAGAGACCAGTCAGCTCTGAAAGAAATCATCCTGGGAAGCTTATTATGCCCAATTTAAAATAATAAGCCAAATGAACCATCAGACTGAGGAACAGAAAGCACTATTTCTTGCTGCCAGTCCAAAGGGAACTGCTCTGGTCGTGCTAAGCAATTTGTCAGAAAAAGACAGGAAGAGCTCGCTAGGATTATTAGCACATTAACCACCCTTTTTATAGTTGGACACAAGGCATGATTATCCAGGATGAAACTCAAGCATTCTATTAGGAAAAAGTAGTTGCATACACCAGATTGACTCGAGACACCGAAGACCCATCCCATCCATCGCACCCAGATGCCCTGAGACGTTTTGTAAGTGATCAACTGGAAATAAAGTTACATTATTGTTGCTTTAAAGATAGCCTTCTATACACTCTCTAAAAGGATTCAGCCCAGAATTTATGCACATCAACGACTGCAGCCTTCAGGATGGATTACAACTCAATGCAAAGAAAACAAAATCCTCACAACTAGACCAGGAGATAACATCATGTAAACAGAGAAAACTAGAAGTTGTCAAGGATTTCACTTTGCTTGATTCCACCATCAATGTTCATAGAAACAGCAGTCAAGAAATAAAAGGACGCATATTGCATTGGGAACATTTATTAAAACAATGTGTGATCATTAATATATCTTTACCCCTTGAGTTCTTGATAACATTTGTAGTTTGCACTTGCTGAATTGTGAGGGTTTTTTTGTTTTGTTTTGTTTTTAAGCAGAGGTGCTTTGAACAGATGTGGTTTCCTTTGCAAATCCTACTTAACAGCTGTCATTTAGTCTGAGATTTTTAGATTTATTTTATATCCTTAACTATATTGTTAATGGTTTGGAAGTTACTTGAGTTTCCTTGAACTTCTGATAATTTAGAGAGAGCATTCCTATTCCCGTTTTATTCATTTCTTCCCAAAGAGAGCTTCCCAAAATCCGTTGATGCAACAGATTTGAAGCATTGTAATTGTTTGCCCTAATCATTTATATTTGCACATTCAACAATGTACACTTCCTAGTTAACAATTAAGAGGTCTTGAGTAAGTTGAGGGCAATGAGGTGCATTTTCCTTCTGTCCGTCCCTTGCCTAAGGAAACTTTGCAACTTGATATGATTTTTAAAGAAATGTAGATCACGAGTTTTTATCACAGTGAATTGTGTGTATAGACACAAAAAGATATCCTAGATCTTCACAGCACACTGTGGGGGGAGGTCAGGTGTGCAGGCACTTCCCCCCCTGAGGGCGATCAGTTGCCAGGCTGCACTAGCCCTACTCCCTGCTGCTAGAGACAATGGGTTACCTCTCTCTGGAGCCTAAGGCCATTAGCTTGGTTCCTGTAGAAGGGGTTTGCACCCTACTGATAATGGTTCCTATGAAGACCCAGAGACCACCCTCTCATTACTGGGTACCCTATAGTGTAACCCCTCCCTGTGACATATGTCTCTACCTGTAATTAGTGGGCTGGCATGCCCCCAAAAGGTATATAGGCAGAGTCAGCAATATAGAGCTCTCGGACCTCTCGGACTCTGAGCTCCTTGCTGCTCACTCCCCTCTCCCTTGTTCCCTTTCCCTCCTTCCCTTCCCCCTCTCTCCACGTGGACCACTAAGCTGGGCTGAGGTGAGCAATGCGACCATGTAATGTGTCTGACTGCATTATTGTAATATCTCTCATGCTCTCGATGACTCTAACATAATACTTATATATCTCAACCGTACAATTGTGCATTACTGAACCCAGAAGTAGTATTACTGAACTCGTAGGAGTAACAGCGGGTGGGGGCTGGCCCCCCACTCCCCAGCGCCATTTTTAAATTTAATACTACAGCATACTATTCTTAACACTCCCAAACTTGAAACACTAAATTATCTTTAAATAGTTCTTTAAATGGATAAACAAATTGTGGTATATCCATTCAATAAACACTACTCAACCAACTAATCATACACAATAACATCGATGAATCTCAAAAACATTTTGTTAAGCAAAGTGGTCAGACACAAAAGAATGCATACTGTGAGACTTAGTTTATATTCTAAATTAAACAAACAGCTATATGTTGTGTGTGTGTGTGTGTGTGTGTGTGTGTGTGTAATCAGTGTTTACTTGGGCTCAGAGTTACATTGGGGCTAGCTGCAAATGGGTTTATGTGGAATTATGTGTCTTAAATACAGAGGAGGTTCTGTGGACATATACATTTATGAAAAATCATAAAGCTGTAGACTAAAAATGGATGTATTTTCTCATATGAAATTACACCTTTAAAATTGACTTAAAACTTGAGAGCCATTATAAATTTTATACCAAAAAAAGTAAGGAAATAATAAGCAAATAATATAAACATGCAGGCATTTCTGGAGAAAATTACAAAATATTATTAAGGGCATATAAAAAAATCCACTGCCACCATGTTTATTCCAACTTACATCAAATCTACAGAAAGTTTCCAAGGTGATAAATCTTCATGGGAACATATAGAAAGACATAAAGAGTAGGGAAGAGATACCATGTTAATGTAAAGGAAGACTTCATGTCATGAAAACGTGAACAATTTAAACACATAGTGCCAAAGATAGCCAAGAAAAATTTCAAGAATAATGATTATCACTGAACGGCTAATCATAAGTGATGTGATAAAAACCAAATGTAAAAACTTGATAATATATTAATTTAGATCATTTTATTAAAAAATAAACAAATGTGTTTGGTTTTAGTTTTTTTATTAAATAAAGAAAATAATTTAATTCTGCCTTTTAAAGAAAACAAGAAGGTCAAGTTGGTTTTCATTAGGGTTTAAATATATCATGAAAAATCCAAATTATTTTGAAAGCATTACATTCAAAGATTTTATCTATTACAGACAATGTTAGTATGAAGACATACTTTATAATGTTGTCATTGTAATGTTGGTTCTATGACAGTTATATTTTCAATAATTAAGTCAATTTGGAACACTGGGAACTCAGGATAAAAATTTTGTGTAGACTAAATCCTAGCTCCAACTTAAGGGCAATTAGTTCCTACATCACAGCCCTACTCGGTACTTACCCTGAGGAAGGGAACACAGAAGATACAGGTGCTATAGCAAAATGTGGAGAAGAAATTAGATGGTGTCCAACTATCAGATGAAATAGCATCTGGGCCCTTAAAGGCTTATCTCCAATCGGGCCGGCATCTAAGTGATATTCCAACTAAATCCACATGGAAGAAGCACACCAACACCAATCACCAAAGAATTGAAACTCATATAACCCAACATCAAAGGAGAGAATAGTATCGGGGCCAAAACTGTGAGAATCCGTTTGCAGAAGACTGTGACTGACAGTGGGAGCCCAAGATACGTTTGTGGGAGCTACACAGGAAAGAGGGCTCTGGTGAGTTCCCTGTCTGCAGAATAGAGGGATGGAGGAGAGTGGTAACTAAACAGAGTGCATGGGAGAGACGACTGCAGAAGATCAAAGGGATAAACCTGATTTGAACCGTCAAAACCATGTCAGTTGATCGCACCTCTGACGCATGCTGGACCTGATCTGATTTTCAACATTTTCTGTACTTTTTGTTTCTGTGTGTTCATATTGGGGTTTATCTCAGATGTGTTATGTCATGGGGAGTCACCATCTTGAATTTGTGTTATATGTTTTTTTGGTTTTCGGTATATGAAACTCAGGATTGATGAACCAATAGGGACATCAAGTAGAATAAAGATTTGGGGTGAGGTTACAGTGTTGGCAGGGAGGCGGTGGGGAGAGGGGGAGGTGGTAAAAAAGGGAGACGAAGTCCAGGAGCCCAGGAAGGAAAAGAATGTTGAGAAACTGATTGTTGTAGCCATTGTACAATACTGCTTTAAATGATTGAATTAAGGAATGATATATGTATTAACTCCCAATTAAACACATTTTTTAATGCAGAGTTTATATCATTTCTATTGTTATTAACCATTTTCAAGTTCTTTAAGGAACCCCGATGGTGTAGTGGTTACACCTGGGGCTGCAATCCAAAAGGTCAGCAGTTCAGAACCTCCAGCCACTCAGAGGGAAACAGATCTATGCTGGTAAACAGATCGTCTTGGAAACCTGTCCTATGGGGCCACCATGAACCAGCGTGATATGGCAGTACATTTGGTTTTGGAGTTTACTCAGCCTAACACTTGGATGAGTGAGTCTGAGGAAATGAAGAAGCTAGTACCAGCCTCTACTATCTTTCTCCTTTTCCCCCCAACACTCCATGACTCCTACTTTAGGCCGTCAGGGACTTTCCATTGTGAAATATCTCAGTCTGCTTTCAGGGCTATCAGGTACCACGGCCATGATCAATAATGGTGAGCTGTAGCAAATGACCTCTGGGGGAGCTCTCAGGTAAGCACTGATCCACCAACCCCTCTGGGGGCAGTTGAAGCTGTCTGCCAATGTAAAGAATGACAACCTGGGAAGCCCAATAGAGAACCACTGTGGGTCTGAATCCACTCGAAGTCAAGGCATTGGGTTTTGCTATAGCAAATGAGACACAGAGGCCAGGTGGTATCATCAGGAAAAGCCACAAATATGATTCCTCTTCGGAATCACAGCCTGATACACTAAATCTTGCGAACTAGATGCCAAGTTCACAACCTCCTCTCTGGTTGGCCTAAGGAAACCCCTGTTCCGAAGGAAGGGTTGAAGTCAGTTGGCTGTGAAAGCGAATTAAGATGGCTCTCTTCTAATCATTTCTGACATTTCGAATTATTTTCTGGTCAGTAAAATAGTCTTGTACACCAGCTATCAAGTTGCCAACCCCACATGTTTTGTAGTCAACTTGATTTCTGGCATCGTTTTGGAAGTAGGTCACCGGGCCGTTCTTTCAAGGTGTCCCTCTGAGAAGGGAACATTAAAATCATTCTTCCCTTTTCTTTATTATTTCAAAGAACCGGATTCTAGAGACCCTCAAGGAATTCTCCCCCAGAGTATAGAGGCTAGTCCTGCTCTTCGGCCTGCTGGGAGAAGAAAGATATCACATAGAAAACGGGCCCTCTGCTCTCTCCCATCGCAGAACCTCATGCAGGTTGTGAGGAAGATGGGGGGTGGGGGATGACAGCGTTCATTTTTCTGCTTCACACCCCAACTTGAAAGCAATTTCTTCAGAGAATAGTATCCTTTTTTTTCCCTTCTTCTTCTTTTCTTTCCTTTTTCACTTTCTTTTGGGAATTGGGTGAAGGTTTACTGAACAGATCGTTCGTTTTCATTCAGTGATTCATACAAAGTCTATTTCATCTCATCCACTGCCATCCCCTCAATGTAACAGCCACCCTGCGATTCCTATCTCCAGACGTCCTTCTTCCCTGACCCTGCTGCATTTTGTTCTTGGGTCAGTGCTTCCCCCCGGATCCCAAATGGTCAAGTTACTCTCAGGAGTGAGCACCTCAATAGTGTGATTGTTCCTCTTCTACACCAGTCTGCTGTTTGGCTGGAAATAAAGTGATAGGCGTGAGCTCAGTCCAAGACCGAAAGGATGGCTATGGGCCATAGTCTTGGGTGTTCCACCAGTCTCCATCTGACCAGTGAGCCTGGTCATTTTGACGATTTGGA
>NW_022103915.1:93521215-93535881 GCF_000313985.2 Echinops telfairi
TTCTTCTGAGCGCTCAGGCCCCATGATTCATTCCTTCAAGGTGTTTGGTTATAGCTACAGAGCTCCCATCGAATTGCCCTCTCTGTGCTCCACCACGTGTATGGCTATATTTGCAGCAAAGATAAATAACAATGCATGGATGAATATCCTCTGTCGAACTTATACCTATATGTGTGGGTCTACTCCCCGTCCCCCTCCCATAACCCTTCAGCCTGCCTATTTCTACTTGTGGGCCCTCATGATTGCAGGATTATAGGTCGACCAATCTGTACCTTTGTTGCCTTGAACCCTTACACTCCTCCCAGGGTCTCCCCCTGCCTCCTTCACTTTTTTTTTTTTTTTTGCCAAACTCTTCACCCAAGTTCTTCATATCTATTTGACTTTCTCTTCCTTTGGAAGGTCTGTAACTATTATTTCCTCTTTTTACTCTGTAATTATCTTCATTACAAATTGATTATCTCTGGTACCCTACTTTCAGTCTTGTTCATTTGGTTTCCTTTGGAAACTTCTATTTTGCTAATCTGCAAGCTGGAACTGCATTGTTTTTTAATTGGGGAAATAATTTGAGTTCCAGACTATTCTATCCACTTCTCTATCCTTCCTCTGATGCGCAGGATTCCAGGATTATTATCCAGATCTGTTTCATTTGGTCATTTGTGTCTTTGTCGCAGAGGGCTTGTATAGCATGCCTACGATTTCTGCAAGAGTGAGCATTTAACCCCCCTGGATGTTAAGCAGTACCTGGAGGTCTTTAATAATTATTGAGTCAGATTAAGAAATAAACTATCGTAGATGTCAAGCCATCTTTTTAAAACACAAGAATAAGGAAGCTATATTTTTTTCTGCTCATCTGAATTCATTTCTGCTCTTTTATTCAGATAAATCTGTAAATAAGTGTTTGGAGAGAGCTAATAACACAAGTTTGCAAAATTATGCAACCTTGGGAGGGTAAAATCAAGACTTTCAAAATCTTGATTTTAAAATGCCAGAATTAAGAGGTATCTCTTAGATTATGGAACATTTTTTGAGGATACATAAAAAGTAATGCTAAGTATACACGAATCATTACTCTGAGTTATGATGAAGGCTGAAAGTACCGTGGTTTGAAGAAGTTAGATAAATTACTGAATCCTACAAAGCTAAAGTATAATAGTAGAAAGCAAAGAAACTAGGGACTTTGGGCAGGATGCTTCTCACACAGCATCATTTGTTACTGTGGAAATCCTCCCTCTAATCTTCAGGGGATGCATCCCAAGAGCCGCAGTGTAAGCCTGACACTACAGATAGCATGGAACTGAGCATACGCCATGTTTTATTTCCCTACACATACTCGTGATAGAAAGTAGTTTATAAATTAGGCATAGCAAGAGATGAACAGCAATCACTACTAATAAAATACAGTCATTATTAACTAAAGTAAGGGTCACTTGAACATAAGCATGGTGATATTGACCCGGTGGAATTGATGACCCAGATGACCACTGGACTAATGGGCAGCAGCATCTACAGCATGCAGACACCAGCTCAAGGGATGAGGAACATCCAGGTGGGATGGAATGAGCTCTGAAATTTCAGATCTAACATTTTCCATTGAACATTTTTGGACTGTGGTTGAAACCACTGAAAGCAAAACCTTGGCTAAGTGGGGACTACAAACAGTCTGTGCTGTGTTGCAAAGACCCACACTGGTTGGGTTGGCCACTAGTGTGATCCAAATGGGAGTTGAGCTAGTTAATTGTGCCAGCCTGGCCGATAATCACATGTGGAGCTAATTGAAAGGCGGAGGGATAAATGGGTGGTGAGCCTCGCCTTTCTAGCTCTCGGGTCTCTTGCTCTGTGATGGTTGCACCGGGTGCAGCTGCCTTAGCAGTTCCCTGCTTCAGCTTACAAGATTGACTTCCTACAAGACATCCCCAAGGAGAAGCCACATGGACCTACCTCGATGCAGCCCTGGGTGCTGGAGCAGCCGTGTGGAGACCCCTGCTAGTGCTGAGATGCTTGTTCATTCACTGACTCAGCTTTCCTCCTGCAGTCGGCATCATTGCCTCTGTTTTGTGAGGTGGAGGACTTTGTGGACCGGTGTTGGGTTAATGGGTTAATGTTGGACTTCTGGGCTTGGGCAGCATTGGGTTGGGATGTTTTTGTGATGCACATTTTCTTTACATAAAACTCTCTCTTATACATGAGTTGCTGTGGATTTGTTTCTCCAAAGTACCCAGACTAATACAGGAGTCAAAACCACTAGCCAGAGTAGTGGCTTTCATATTTTCTGCATCATTATATCGTATAATATAGTATGTTGATGAAACGCAATGTATATAAAAGATCTGAATGCATGATTGCAATGTTCCAAATTGGCCTTAGGTCCAATTTGGAAAGGTTACTTGGAAGAAATGTTTGAAACAACCTTGAAAGAAGTAGAGTAAACAGATACAAAGAGATAAGTGAGACTCTCTGAGAGGCAGTTATTTGCAAGATGTGACCATGGAACAAGTGAAAATTAGTTTAGCCATGTGAAGTGGCTGTACTGGAAGCAATGAAGGCTGGAAACAAAATTGGTGGTGAGAAGAGGCAGGATTTAATGAATGCTGGTCGCAAAACAATGACAGCAAACCTTATATGGTGCCAGAGAGTCTAAAATATATACGTGAGTATTGCCTGTACTCCATTAGGATGTCTTCCGGTCCTTTGAGGTAGCTACAAACTCTATTACCATCCCCCCCTGACAGATAACACAACTGAAGAGCAAAGCGCTTCTGAAACTTGACCAGGGTCATGTATCAGAGCAGGATCAGAACAGAGACTGTCCAACTCCTGGAAACATGCCATTTTGCCATTTCACCAAACAAGAAGGAATTCAGAATTTTAGGCACTAAGGGATTTAGATTTGGGTTCAAGAAGGGCTTGCAACTGATTATTTTTGACAACTAGATGTCCAAATGTGAGAATAATTTCATTTTTTGTAAACTGGGAGAAATAAGCACCAAAAATCTACTACATGCCATACATTAAGAAAGAAGGGGGAAAAAGAAGGAAGCAATTCCATTTTAGGACTACATATAACAGATATAGTATACATGTGCACGAAAACATATGTACAAGCATATCTGTTGCAGTGCTGTTTGGGCTCGCAAAAGACAGGAAGTCAATCTAAATGTTTAGTAATAGAAGACCATTTAAATAAATTATGTTTCATCCACGCAGTGGATTCCCTCCTTTCAAGAAGGGGAGAGATCTCTGTGTCCTGCTACGTGGAATAAGCTCCAGCTTACATTGTTCACTGGAAAAACAAGACACAGACATGCATGTGGCCGATCCCTTCCTCTGTCGCTTGGCTGCTACGGGGTGAGAATCCACATGAGGTCCGAGGCAAGTTGAGTGAGGTCAAAGTGCTTATTCTATTGCTCTGTCCACGTCTTGGGCTGGCCGTGCCACTGTTCTACATGAGTCCATCCTTCAAGGTCAGGTAACCACTCCCTTTCTTGCTTTCTCAGCAGGTCTACTGAGCTTAAGGAAGGCCCTGGGTGGTGCCAGCAGGTCCTGTGTTAGACTGGTAACCCCAAAGAGGCTCCACTCCAAACAGAGGCTCCTCAGGAGAAAGCCCTGACCAACTACTTTGAAAACTCCGCTGTGAAACACCATTCTGTTCGGAAACTCATGGGGTCGCCATAAGTCAGACCATTTTTTAGGAGAAATTGCAGGTCCATTGCTATCACTTGGAGTTACTCAACTATCCCTTGTCCTACAACCCACCTTTGTATCGGTAATCTCCCTGTAAAGAAACGGACCTCCAGTTTTCAAAATTTAAGTGTGCCGTCTGACCTCTGTCATAACTCTGTCAAAACACAGCAGATACCACTCAAATATACTAACCTCTATGTCATAAAAGTCGAAAATCGGCTCCCCTGCTTTGAACTCCCTGACCACAGATAGAAAATACTTGGGGGTGGGGGGGTGGGGGGAAGGATGTCGTTAACGGAATTCCTCAGGGTCCAGAGGGAGCTTGAAGTGATATTTACATGGTACTTACATTATCCTAGGGATGATAAGTCATCTAGAGATAATTAAAAGTGGAAGTATACAGATGATGTGTAATATTACATGCAAATACAATGCCATTTTATGTAAGGGACTTGTATCTCCATGGATTTGGGTGTCAAAGTGGTTCCTGGGGACCACCTTCTTAAAGGATACCCGTGGGTGATTCTGTACACTAAAATATGCAAGATACACTTAGGATGGTCCATTACAGATGCTAACAATAACTACCCAAGAGGAAACTATCCCTGAGGGTTGGAAATAGAAGGAAGCTTTTTATTCATGGTACATCCTTTTACATTGTTTGGGTTTCTTTCCATAGCACTGCAATAAGAATAAGAATAAAATGTTAACAAAATAAGCCAAAAACCTGGCCTCCACCACGAGAAAAACCAAGGACGAAAGGACCTGAAACCCCTAAGGTCTCAGGTGGACAACCCCCAGAGTTGGAAATGTTTGTATGCTTGTCATCCGTGGAGTTGAATTACACATGTATGGAGATAAACTCTCATCAAATACTATTTGGCAGAAATTTTACCGGGACTCAGCACAGTGCTAAGTGAGCATTGCTGGTGCTGCCGGGTAAGCACTGGATTGCTAGCAGCAAGTTTGGAGGGTCAAATCCACCAGTGGCTTCACGAGTGAAGGATGAGGCGCCCCCATCAAGGTCTGCGAAGCCTCAGAAATTCTGTGTGAGGTCAGTTTGAGTCAGAATTGACTGATGGCAGTGGGTTTGGGGTTTTGTTTTGTTTTTTGCTTGTTTATTTTAGCATCCTGTTATCCACATTAACAAGTATCCTTTATCTTTGCATTGTTTGTTTTCCATTGTTATTCAAATTTTTATTCCGCTTCAAATTACAGATGCAATTCACAGGCAACTTGAAATCATCCTTGGGACTAAATGGAACAAATGCCGAAAGGGTCGCTCTGCGGCAGTATCCTTTCAATGGCAGGGGTGGGTTTTGATTCTACCTTGGCTTTATGAGGTGAAAACTCACTAGTGATCATGACTACCGGTCACCTTGGACTTCAGCACATTAAGACTGACTGTCAGAACTTACACTTCCAGTCACAGAGGGAATCAACCGTTTTGCAAGCAGCGAATGCAAAAATTCAGTTGTCTTCTGGTTTTGGCATCAATTTAGCAAAGGCATATGCTTCAAACTCAAATGACTTCACTTCAAATTGAAATTAAAAAGCGTTTTGAAGCACAGTCATTTGATAATAATTTGCTTCAAAATAAGCAACATGTTTCTTTTTAATGGGACCCACATCCCTTCACACGTGAATCAACAGTGTGGTAAATGAAAAATCAATGTGCTCTCAAAAATATACCCCAAAGACCATCCCAGCTTTTTGGCTGTGTGTGCCCTGGATGTTTGGGCCCCGCGTGGTGGCTACCTGCCCACCTGTTGTCCCTTTTGATCGCCTGGAGAAAGAAGAGCAGGGGCCCTCCCTGGGTCAGGATGTTTCTGCTTTCAAGACCTGCTTATTCTCTTCGCTCCCCCTGAGACGGTCGTCTATCTTCTGACCAGGAAGAATAGCCCTTGGCCAGTGCAACTACCATGCCGAATCTCCACCAAATGGTCACTTGAAAGATGCCAACGGCATCGGAAACGAATCCACATCAGAAGGTCAGAACGCCAAATGCATTAGTACACAGTTAGCCTGCCACTTTTCTTGCCTGGCAAAAATAAGGCAACTCTTAAATTTCTTCACATGTCTGTGTAGTGTTGTGTTGTGTTTTGTTTTTATTTTTTTATTCCAACCTTTACAGGGCCAGTATGTATAGGGGAATGTATCAATAAGAATACCGTCTTTATTTCATTTCCAATCCAGTTCATAAAACGTTGAACTAAAGACACCAGCCTTCCCCCTCTTCAATCACTATCATTCTCATACTCAATTTTTACTATTAGCAGAATATCAGTTAGATCAGCTATTTACTAAAAATATTCCATAAAACCACTCAAACTAAAAGGTCTGGATATTAAAAGTGAAGGCAAATAAAAAATAAACTAAAATAGATGGCTTGCTTGCTAGCTAAGCTGCCTGACAACTGGGATTAATCTAGCTTTAAACTGTCTCCTGCCATTATATTAAAGTTCTTTTTTTAAAAGAAACTGTGCTAGAGGTTTTTTCCCCTCAAAAATCCACAGAGCACGGAAGCTAATTGCTTAGTGTCTTCAAAATACCTTGAACATTTAATATCTAATGAGAAGAATCATTACATTTACAATATCCACTAGTGAGTGTCTATGTTGCTGTTGTCCACGTATTCCTTCTAATTATTACCATGAGCCATTCAGAAAAAGTATCCTTGTGTCCATTTTACAGGGAAAAAGAGTAACCTCCCTTGGAAATATTAAGTAGCCCAGGGGGGACTCAAATTCATTTCTTCCAACTTCCTTCAGTGTTTCAGTCTACAAAGTGGCCAGCGACCTGCCAGTTTAGTCAAACAATCATTTTAACTGATTTATTCCCTTATGCAAGTTAATGACTGCCTTAGATTTGGGTAGACACCACTTGACAGTAGCAGAGAACATGTGAAATGTCACTACAATACGAGAGCATAGATTGGCTTGTGCCATCTTAAAGATTCTGTTCACAAGGCACCAACATTAAACTAGTTTTAATGATAAATTGACAGACATTTTCTTCAGCAAGAAGTCGTGGCTCCATTCCGAAGTTCATTGGGTACAACCTAATTTTGTGTGGATGCAAAAATCGAAGGTGCCTTGCTAATGACCTTGTCATCCTCAAGGTTAAAAAGTTCTATATTTTAGTCAAAAGAAAGAACTGCTATTCCGTTGATGATCTGGTTCCAAGAACGACCACGCTATGACCTTATTTGCTCAACACTGGGGGGAAGGACAAGGAGTACATAGGCCAGAGGACTCTGTTGTGTTAAAACATGATCTTAGTCTCAATCTCTGATAACAAAAGCGTTCACTCAAGTTACAGAACAAGAAGTGTAAAGATTTTCATCAAAGGATGGTACATCTCTTGAAGCCATCCCCAGTGGCTTTCATGGCGAGGAAACCACCAAGAACATGTTTCTCGTGCCATCTCACATGCTGTTTTTCGTCTCAGTCTGGCAATATGCCTGGAGTGTGATGGGCGGTCTCTAGCTAAATGTTTCCGTCTTTCTTCTTACCAGTTACCATCACTCAAATACCCTTATGATCAGTGAGTATCTTACACTTGGGGTGACACCTCCATTTCATTTCACTTCCCAAAGCAGGCCTTCTAAAACTGATCTTCTATTGATGATGCCACTCCGATGACCATTTGTCTGTCCCTGAAGAAGGAGTTAAAAACAGATCCTCTAAGGAAAGAAAAGGCAAATAGCCCAGAGATGAAGTTTTTATATACAAACAGTATTACCTCTACTGAACGCGGCAAGAAAATGAATGGAACCTAAGCTTCTAAAAGTGGAAGGATTTACACATGTCAATGGTTATAGAGTCCCATACAAGGTCTTTCAGATATCAGTGTACGTGAGTTCATGTTTTCCTCCTAATGAGCATCCTTTACCATTTAACAAAAAATCATTTTACTGGGGGCTTGCACAACTCTTATCACAATCCATACATCCATTCACTGTGTCAAGCACATTTGTACATTTGTTGCTATCATCATTTTCAAAATATTTTCTTTCAACTTGAGCCCTTGGTATCAGCTCCTCATTTTCCCCCTCCCTCCCCACTTCCCCTCCCTCAAGAACCCTTAATAATTTATAAATTATTATTATTTTGTCATATCTTACACTGTCCAACACCTCCCTTCACCCACTTTTCTGTTGTCCATCATCCATGGAGGAGGTTATATGTAGATCCTTGTAATAGGTTCTCCCTTTCTACCCCACTCTCCCTCCACTGTCCCAGTATCGCCACTCTCACCACTGGTCCTGAAGGGATCATCTGCCCTGGATTCCCTGTGTTTCCAGTTCCTATCTGTACCACTGTATATCCTCTGGCCTAGCCAGATTTGTAAAGTAGAATTGGGATCATGATAGTGGGGGGTGTGGGGGGAGGAAGCACTTAAGAACTAGAGGAAAGTTGTATGTTTCATCGTTGCTACATCGCCCCCTGACTGGCTCGTCTCCTCCCCATAAGCAAATGTGGTGCCCGGCTATCAAAAGATAGAGCATCTGGGGCCTTAAAGGCTTGAAGATAAACAAGTGGCCATCTAGCTAAGAAGCAACAAAGCCCACATGGAAAAAGCACACCAGCCTGTGTGACCACGAGGTGTTGATGGGACCAGGTATCAGGCATCAAAGAACAAAAAATCATATCATTGCAAATGACGGTGAGTGCAGAGTGGAGACCCAAGGCCCATCTGTAGGCAACTGAACCCTTGGTAATTTATAAATTATAATAATAATTTACCTTTACCATTTTATTTCTGCAATAGTGCCTTTTCTAGTTCTTACAAGTCTTTTGAAGGTATAGGTATTAAAAGAGAAAACAAACAAGTGAATGATAGTTCTCTAATTTGATTAAGTCAACTGACAATATGTTCATTTATGTTGTAGTTAGGTGTCATGGTGTTGGTTCCAACTCACAGCAACCGTATGTGCAACCAACTCATAGAAACTCTACATGCACATTATAGTATATGTATGTACACAGATGTGGTGATATACACTTCTATACTGATAGTCACACACATGTAGGTGTGTGCCATCACTTGTCAGCCAGTCAGTCTTACTATGGTGGCTTGGGGGTTGCTGGGATGCTGGAAGCTATGTCACTGGTATTTCAAATGCAGCAGGGTCACCCAAAGTGAACAGGTTTCAGGGGAGCTTCCAGACTAAAAACAGACAACGCACAAAGAGGACATGGCTCCCCACTTCAGAAGAAGGAGACAGAAAAACCATATGCATGACTTTGAAGCATTGCCAGACACTGAGAGCCAAGGGAATGGAAACAACTTTTTGGAGACAGTGTCTGAGGAGGGACCCCGGAGTGGGAGGACATTCAAAATATGACTGAGGGGCAGCGGGCTTGACCATGTGGAATCGTGGTGATGGGGTTTCAGTAAAGCCTACGGGAGTGGAACCTTCCAGATCTTCATTTGCTGATGGGGCATAACAACACAAGGACAAACAGCTACAAAACATCTGCTAATGATCAGACCTTACAATGGGCGAACTATGAATCTAAGAAAATTGGCAAACATCAAAAATGAAATGGAACACATAGAGATCAATATCCTAGGCTTTAATGAGCTGAAATACACTGGTATTGGCCATTTTGAATCAGAAAATCATATCGTTGACTATGCCAGGAATACCATAATCAAGAGGAATGGCATGGCATTCATTGTCAAGGGCTATTATGAAATCAATCATGAATGGAATGCTGTTGGTGATAGGATCATACCTAGCCACCTCCAAGGAAATCCAATCAATATAACTGTTATCCACATTTCTGCACCAACCACAAAAGCTAGAGATGAAAAATTGAGGAATTACACCAATGGCTGCAGTTGCAAATTGATCAAACGTGCAATCAATGAATTGGTAAATGTTGGTGATTAAAATGCAAAAATTGGAAACAAAAAGGAAGGAACACTAGTTAGATTATACAGACTGGGTGATAGAAAAGAAGCTGGAGATCACAAAAACAACTGTGTGAGTCTGGGTACATTAGAGAAACAAATCCACAGAAACTCTTATGTATAAGGGAGAGTTTTATGTAAAGGGTAAGTGCGCATCAAGAAAACATCCCAACCCAGTGCTGCCCAAGCCCACAAGTCCAACATTAGCCCATAAGTCTGACACCAATCCACAAAGTCCTCCTCCATCTCACAAAACACACGCAATGACACTGACTGCAAGAGGAAAGTTGAATCAGTGAACGTGTAAACATCTCAGCGCTGGCAGGGGTCTCCACCCGGCTGCTCCAGCCCCCAGGGCTGCATCGGGGTAGGTCCATGTGGCTTCTCCTCAGGGATGTCTTGAAGGAAGTGAGCCTTGCCAGTTGAAGCACGGAACTGACTAAGGCAACTGTACCCTGGTCCAACCATCAGAAAGCAAGAGACCTGAGAACTAGAAAGGCGAGGCTCACTCTGCCCTTCAATTAACACCACATGTGTTTATCAGCCAGGTTGGCACAATAAAATGTAACTATCTCACCAACCATCTGTTCATAGCAAATACCGTTTTTGAACAACACAAGCATGACATGGATTTCTCCAGAGGGAATACACATAAATCAAATGGACTCCATCTGTGGGCAGAAGAGGAGAAGGTGAAGCTCAATATTAGGAGTTAAAACCAGGCAGACCAGGGCTGACTGTGGAACAGACCATCAACAAAAGCAAGTCCACGAAACCCAAAATATGACATTGAATCTATCCCACCTCAATTTCCAGAACATCTCAAAAACAAATGTGATGCATTGAACACCAATGACAGAAGACCCAATGAGCTCTGAGAGGACATCGAGAGCATGATTCATAAAGAAAGCAAAAGGCCATTTAGAAGACAGGAAGGAAAGAAAAGATCAATGTGGATGTCAAAAGAGACTCTGAACTTGCTCTTAATCAGAGAGTAGCAAATGCAAATTGAAGAAATGCTGAAGCCAAAGAGCCGAATAGAAAATTTTAAAGGGCAGTTTGAGAGGACAAAGCCAAATATTATAATGAAATGTACAGAGATCTAGAATTAGAAAAAACAAGGGAAGAACATGCTCAGCATATCTGAAACAGAAACAAGTTGCAAAAACAATTCAAGCCTTGATTTATAATTTTGAAAGAGTCTATGTGCAAAATGTTGAATTTTGCAGGAAGTACTAAAAAAAATAGTCACCATTCCACCATTTCAGGATATAAAATATGAGCAAGAACCAATGGTGCAGAATAAAGAATTTCAAGCTATACTGAAAGCATTAGCCAAAAACAAGGCTCCAGGAATGGATGGGACACCAATGGAAAAGTTTCAACCAGCTAAGGAAGCACTGGAAGCACTCCCTTGTCTATGGCAGGACATTTGACGACAGCTACTTGGCCAACTGAGTGGAAGAGATCCAAATTTGTGCCCATTCCAAAGAAAAGTGACCCGACAGAATGCTCAAACTATAGAACAATATAATCAACATTACATTACAAACAACTAAAATTTCACTTAAGATCATCCAACCATGGTTGCAGCAGTCTATTGTCAGGGAACTGCTAGAAATTCTGGCTGGGTTCAAAGAGAGAGTGGTTCAAGAGATATCATTGCTGATGTCAAATGGATCTTGATTCAAAGCATAGAATATCAGAAAGATGTTTACTTGTGTATCCATTGACAATGTAGAGCCATTTAACTGTGTAGATTCTAACAAACCATGAATAACCTTGAAAAGAATGATAATTCGGGAACTTGTCAGTGGATCAAGAGGCAGCTGTGGGAACAGAACAGGGAATGCTGTTGCTGCTGCTGCTGCCATTGGATCAGTTCCAGCCCGTAGCAACCATATGCACAACAGGGAAACACTGCCTGGTCCTGCTCCGTCCTCACAATCGTTCCCATGTTTGCACCCACTGTTCCAGCCACAGTATCAATCCGCCTCCTTGAGGGACGTCCTCTTTTTTACTGTCCCTCTATTGTCCCAAACATGATGTCCTCCTCCAGGGACTAATCTCTCCTGACATTGTGTCCAGAATACGAAGGGGTACCCCCTACCCCCAAAAAAGGAAAAAAGCTCCGCTCGCTAGGTGGAGCTTTTGTAATATGCATTTTCCCACAAGCTGAGCATCCAGTCAAAATGCTCTGAGTTAGTGCACCCAGTGGTGTCGCCTGGGAAAGTTATCTCTGGTCACAGTGAATTTTTTCATAAAAGCAGTTTCTCTCCAAACTCGTTTTGTTGTAATCGTCGATTTAAGAGAAGAGCGTGTGGCTGTGAAGTTTTGTTTCCTGTATGGGAAAAATGCCGCAGAAACTATTGTGATGCAGAACACACCATGCAAGGACAGCACTATGGGAAAAACTCAAGTGGTTTTCTCATTTCAAAAAAGGTGAAATGTCGATTGATGACAAACCTTGTACTAGACTGCCATCAAGTTCACAAACAGACAAAAATGTTGAGACAATTCATGCACTTGTGCTCAGAAACCGACGATGATGGGCCACTGAAGAGATGGGGTGGTCATCTGGACCCTCTTGGAATCCAGGTTCCGCGAATTTTAACAGAAGATTTGGGAATGAGACAGGTCCCTGGAAACTGTGTGTCTCAGGTCCTGACTGACCAGGAAAAAGAGCATTGAGTGCTGAAGACAAAGTGGGTGAGGAAGCAAATGTGGCGAAGAAAGCTGATAGTGCCCGGCTATCAAAAGATATAGCGTCTGGGGTCTTAAAGGCTTGAAGGTAAACAAGCAGCCACCTAGCTCAGAAGCAACAAAGCCCACATGGAAGAAGCACACCAGCTGGTGCGATCACGAGGTGTCGAAGGGATCAGGTATAAGGCATCATCAGAACAAAAAATCTTACCATAGTGAATGAGGAGGGGAGTGCAGAGTGGAGACCCAAAGCCCATTTGTAGGCCACAGGACATCCATCCCCTTACAGAAGGGTTTAGGGGAGGAGATGAACCAGTCAGGGTGCGATGTAGCAACGATGAAAAATACAACTTTCTTCTGGTTCCTAAATGCTTCCTCCCCCTCCCCCCCACTATCATGATCCCAATTCTACCTTGCAAGTCTAGACCAGAGGATGAACACTGGTGGAGATTGGAACTGGAAACACAGGGAATCCAGGGCGGATGATCCCTTCAGGACCAGTGGTGTAAGTGGCAATACTGGGAGGGTAGAGGGTGGGTGGGGTGGAAAGGGGGAACCAATTACAAGGATCTACACGTGACCTCCTCCCTGGGGGATGGACAACAGAAAAGTGGGTGAAGGGAGACGTCGGACAGGGCAAGATATGACAAAATAATAATTTATAAATGATCAAGGGTTCATGAGGGAGGGGGGAGCAGGAAGGGAGGGGGAAAAAAGAGAACCTGATGCCAGGGGCTTAAGTGGAGAGCAAATGTTTTGAGAATGATGAGGGCAACGAATACAAATGTGCTTTACACAATTGATGTAGGTATGGATTATGATAAGAGTTGTATGAGCCCCTAATAAAATGATTTTTAAAAAAGAGCGTTGAGTAGAAGCATGCCGTGCTTTGAAAGAACAGCTCCAATGTGACCCATGTTCACCTCCCACTCCCCAGGCCATTACTGCTGACGAGACACGGTGCTTTTCTTACGACCTTGAAAGCAAACATCAGTCAGGCCAGTGGAAGATGCCATCATCACCTTGCCCAAAAAAACTTGTCAAGTGAAATCAAAGATCAAGATGATGCTCATTTGTTTTTGTTTTTATATGAGGCAGATAGTGCATTTGGAGTTCATTCCACCAGGTCAGACTGTTATTCAAGCTTTCTAGTTAGAGGTTCTGAAAAGACTGCATAATAGTGTGCGACAAAAAAGGCCTGATTTGTGGCACATGGGGGACTGGTTTTGTCACCGCAACAATGCACCTGCTCATGCAGCCATCTCAGTGTGCCAGGTGAACGGATATGCAAGCACAGCCATTTGACGAAGTAGAAGCAGTGACTTAAAACACAGGGGAGTTGCTGCCAGTCATCCAGACAGATGATGAGTTGGAGAAATGTTTCCAAGAAAGGAATCGCAGATTTGACGAATGTATTAAGTGTAATGAAGAGTACTTTGAAGGTGATAAGGTTGTTTTGTAAAAAAAGTTAAATACATAGATTTGGGGAAAAATATCCATTTGGGGGGGTACCCCCTTGTACGTAAGACAAGTCTCACTCTCCTTGTTTGTCCATATAGCAGTCTATGGTACTTTCAATAGTCTTCTCCAGCACCACAGTTTAAATGCACTGACTCTTCCTCAGTCATCTTTATTCAGTGTCCAACTTTCGCATGCATATGCAACAACGGGAAATAGCGTGGCTTGGGTCAGGCACACCTTAGTCCTCTAAGTAACGTCCTTGCTTTTCAATATTCCAAAGAGATCTTATGCAGCAGATTTACTTAATGCAACATGTTGCTTGCATATTGCTGGGTTTTAAATCAGGAAAGGTGTGCAACAGGGTTTTATCCTTTCACTGTACATATTCAATCTGTATACTGAGCAAATCATCAGAGAAGCTGGCTTATATGAAGAAGAATGTGGCACCAGGATTGGAGGAAGGCTGATTAACAACTGCGGCACGCAGGTGACACAACTTTGTCTGCTGAAAGTGAGGGTGACTTGAAGCATTTGCTGGTGAAAATCAGGGATTTCAGCCCTCGGTGCGGATTACAACTCAACGTAAAGACCCAAATCCTCACCACTGGGCCAACAGGGCACATGAAAATAAATGAAAGGATTGAAGTGGCCAAGGATTTTGTCGCCACAATCAGTGCTCATGGAAGCAGCAGTTAAGAGATCAAAAGACAAATTGCATTACATAAATCTGCTGCACACGACCTCTTTCCAATATTGAAAACTAAGGATGCTATTCTGAGAACAAAGGTGCGCCTGACCTAAGCCATGGTATTTTCCATGGCCTTATATCCATGTGAAAGTTGGACATTGAATAAGGAGGACACAAAAAGATTCCATGCATCTGAATTGCGGTGGGGAAC
>NW_022103915.1:93536316-93540232 GCF_000313985.2 Echinops telfairi
TAAATAAATAAATAAAAAGAAAGTACCATGGAATGCTACAGCAACAATCCAATGATCTGTCTTAGAAGGAGCACAACCAGAGTGCTCCTTAGAGGCGAGGATGGCAAGATTTCGTCTTACATACTTCAGACATGTATGTAATCAAAAGAGATGAGTCCCCGGAGAAGGACATCTTGTTTGTTAAAGAAGAGACAGTAAAAAAGAAGAAGACCCCCCCCCACCCCCGCCCAGGAGCTCGATTGACACTGTGATGACAACAGTGGGCTCAAGCAAAGGAAGAAATGTGGGGATGGAGCAAGACCGGACTGTGTTTCGCTCTGTTGTGCAGATGGTTACTATGGGCTTGAACTGACTCAATGGTCCCTAACGACATATATATATATATATGGACAAGACTTACAAAAAGTGTGAAATGCTATATCTTCCTTTTTTCCTGAGGGTATCGTGAAAGGCTGCCAGCACTAAGTGGCATTGGAAATGACTTTGATGGACAAAGTCCGTGATGGACAAAGACGTTTCTCGAGTAGAGGAGACCATGAGCAAAGCTACAGGGAAGGAAGTAAAGAGCATGTTGGTGGACGATGAGCTGTCCCATGGGATGTGAGTATTGGTACGGAGATGGCTTGGTGAAGCAGACTAATTCCACATGGCAGAAAGTCAGCTTGGCCTTCGTGCTTTCAGCAACCAGGAAATAGCACCGACTTTTAATAAAACCAGCTCTGCTCCAACTCACTTTATTTACTCAAACAAGCTTCCGTCAACTAACACACACTGTTTTGAGATGATGTCATCTACTGACTAGCTCTCCCTTCACTCTTGGGATGTTGCCTGAGCTGGCATGCAGCTTCACAGTCACAAGTGAGTTAGACGTGTGTTGACCTTGAACCACAGCACTGATTTAAGTAAACCTGAGAGAGCAGTGAGCTACCTCACTTGCTTCTAGGTCTGGAAATGGAGTGAGGCTTAGGCATGAAGCTCAGGGCTGTGTGGTGGCAACCAGAGGAAGAGCGCAGCCGCAGAAAAAGGAGGTGTCTTCCGAATGCCTTTCGGGGATGCTCCCGAAGTAGTTCCCATTGTTCTTCCTTTCTCTGTCTGCTTCTCCCTCTCGTTTTCTCCCTAAAAAAGAAGAGGAGGGCAGAAGAAGATCTTTGTCTATATAAAATGGAACTAGTCTATCTCTTAAGCTTTATGACTGTATATACTCGTGTATAAGTTGAGTGTTTCAGCACATTTTTGATGCAGTTTTTGTGGTAAAATTAGGTGCCTTGGCTGATATTTGGGTTGGCTTATACTCGAGTATATACAGTAATTTATAAAGAGGAAGCATCCCACGGTATTTATAAAGGGAAAACTTTTTTCCATTATAGTTTTCTGAACTATGGTGCAGATTATTATTATTATTATTATTATTATTAGAATTATCAAATGTTGTATGATGTTTACTTGCAATGTAACTTCTCTGTAAGTTCATATATCTATTACCCAGAGTGAATCATATGTGTATCATATATAAATAAGAGCTATTCCATGGATGGACTTGAGCTACGGTGTTATAGTGTATAGCCTAACCAAAGGACAAGTCATTCTTGCAGTGTAGCCCCACTTGATACTTACCATCATGAGCTAATCATTGAAGACTCCATACCGTAGAAACTCATAGTGAAGAAATCAGATGATGCTCGACTACCAAAAATGATTAACAGCTGGGGTCTTAAAAGTTTATCCTAAGACAAAAAGCCACTAAAGTAGGCATCAACCAGTTTGTCCAAAAGACAGCACACCAATTTTAGTGTGGTCCAAAGATTTTAATAAAATCCATGATCAGAGGAAGGAATGTAGTGGAGCTTACATTCTAAAGCACTGGTTTGTAGAATTTTGTGGTTCATAGTTGGAGTCTTAACTCCATTTTGAGCCACTTTGAGCTCAGCCTCCCTTTAATTTCTTTCTGACTGTTAGCCAGCGAGGTTTCAGCTTTGTGCTCAGGTACAGTGTTTTTGAAAGTAGATTACAGCTCTCCTACCCAGCCCAGGACTACCCTCAAGGAATTTACCCAAAGTTGGGGATGCTGGTGAGATAAAACTCAGGTCAGGATATGACTCAGGATCACATAGTAATGATTCATACCCCGATCACCACATAGGCAAGTGATCAAGTCCCAGAACCAACCCTTTAATATGTATAAATATAATATAATATAAAACCAATCCCCAATTATATGTACCTTCCAATCATGAGCCTTTCCTTGCCCCTGCAGTCACTTCTGTGGCAATGATGTATTGACCATTGCCACAGATCACAACAGGCATGGTTTTGGTAATCATTTCCTCTGGTTTTCATCATCTATAGTTAACTTCATAGCCATCAACCCCATGGCCACGAGCCCAACGGCCAAATGACCTTTGGATGCCATATGGCCTCATACTGATAGTTCCTATAATCCAGAGGGTTTAACTTTGTCTTGTCTTTGTACTGTTTGAGACTTGATAAAAAGTTATCACATAAAAAAATGAATGAATAAATAAAAATGTTCTCCTCTGGAGGTTCTATAGGGCAGAGAAGCCAGCTCAACTGCACTCACTTGAATCCTTAGCACATGCATATAGCCTGGCAAGTACATCCTACGTGTTAAAATTGGCCTTGGGACATACTAAATGAAGCGATATGTCCTATCTTTCGTGGTACATCGCAAACTAAGATAAAGAGTCCTCCCCACATGAATGGCAGAACACCTGGTGTCTTTAGCTTAAATACTCATTGTCTTCTCTAGCCTTACTATCAGCGCCTGTTGCCTGAGATGAAGCCTCCCACTATCTCTTACTTGAAACTGTGCAAGAGTTTCCTAAATGAGAATGTTGATGATGATAGTTAACTTGCATTGAAAGTTTTCAATGGGCCAGGTTTATTTTTTATTGTATTTTTATTTATTTTTAAATCATTCCAGTCTTACAGAATAGTTACAAGAAGTATGCAAAATATCTGTACATCCTTTACTTAGATTCACAAAATGTTACATTATCTTGCATCATCTGCTTTAGCATTCTTCTTTCACTCTCCCAAACGAGAGTTTGGTGGATATACCTTGCTGCTTTATTCGTTTACATTTCACTGTGTATTTTCTTATACAACAGAATGCAGTGATACAATTGAGAAAATGTAACACTGAGAAAATACCTTTACCTATTACATAGCCTAACTGGAATAGATTCCAATTTTACCAATTGCCTCAATAATGCCTTTTATAGTATTTTTCCCCAGTGCAGGAATCAATCCACTATCACGGATCACATTTAGTTGTCATGTCTTTTTAGTACCCTTCAAAGTAGAATGGCTTTTCCGCCTTTCTTTTAGACTGCAGGTCCATCACGCCAGATGATAAGTCATCCTGATGGCATTCAGGTCGTGCAGTAAGGCAGATACCAAGCAATGAAACTGTGTTCGTCATACACTAGGGCATTGGAAGTGCATCAGCATATTGGTGATCCCAGTTTTGATCACATGGCTAAGGTATTGTCTGTTTTCTCTGTATAGTTCATAGTGCTATTTTTACAATTAAGTAATTTGTAGTAACATACTTTGATATCATATAAATATGCTATTCATTATCAACTTTGCTCTATTAGATAATATTGATAATATAATAACTAATATAATCAATATTGATAATATTGATGTGATTTGATTGGGTTAATATTCTTGGTTATAGTTGAAAATGATTTTTAAAACTTTATCGTTCTAATTATATTTATTAGCTGATATACAATTGCAATGAGCCTTTTCTTCTTATGTATCATATTATCATTCTAGACTTTCAGATGTAGTCAACAAACTATCATCTATTTTTATTCTTTACATGTTGGGGTGATTAAACTATCCCAGGTTTGATCAGTAGAAGCCTCTTGAAGCAGACTTCTTTGAT
>NW_022103915.1:93540959-93544443 GCF_000313985.2 Echinops telfairi
CCATTTAAAAAATTATCTTACTAGAGGAGTAGGAAAGGGATTCTCTTTTTTTACTGATCATTTTATTGGGGGCTCTTAGAGCTCTTATAACAATCCATTTATCAATTGTATCAAGCATATGTGTACAAATGTTGCCATCGTTACTTTCTAAACATTTACATTCTATTTGAGGCCTTGGTATCAGCTCCTTTTTTTACCCTCCCTCCCCCCACTCCCATCCTCATGACTCCTTGATACATTATTATTATCATTTTCATATCTTACCCTGACCGCCATCTCCCTTCCCCAGCAGTTTTGTCCCCCTTACTCTTCCCCCTTCTATATACCCTCCTGGTATTGCTGCTCACATTTCTGTTCCTGAGGGGTTTATCTGACCTGGATTCCCTGTGTCCTGGGCTCTTATCTGTACTTGTGTACATGTCCCGGCCTAATCCACAGTGAAAGGCAGGATTGGGGTCAAGATTGTGGGGGGTGAGGAAGCCTCAAGGAACCAGAGGAATAGTTTGTGTTTCATCAGTGCTATACTTCACCCCGGTTGACTCATCCCTTCCTTGCACCCCTTCTGTGAGGGAATGTCCCATTGTCTATAGATGAGTTTGGAGTCTCTGCCCCAACCCCCATCTTGTTCTCAACAATATATTTGTTTGTTTGTTTTAGGTCTTGGGATGCCTGTTACCTGATCCCGTGGACATCTCATCATCCCACAGGCTGGTGTGCTTCTTCCATGTGGGCTTTGTTGCTTCTCTCCTAGATGGCCGCTTGTTCATCTTCAAGCCTTTAAGACTCCAGACACTATATCTTTTGATAGCCGGGCACCATCAGCTTTCTTCACCACATTTGCTTGTGAACCCATTTTGTCTTCAGCGATCATGCTGGGAGGGTGAGCATCACAGAGTGCCAGGTAGTTAGAACAAAGTGATCTTGCATTGAGGGAAGGCTTGAGCAGAGGCCCAAAGTCCGTCCACTTCCTCAATGCCTTGCCCTATAATTATATGTATCTATGCCACTTCCTCTATTTTTGTGAATTAATCTATTTACATAAGTGTACCCCTAGTTTATACATCTATCCATAGCTTTGCTTCCTGGATCTGTCCTCTGTTTCCTTTTATCTTCTTCCTTGAGGAAAGGGATTCTTAACATGACGAGAGAAAAGAACAAATTGAAGATGATGTTATTGCTTTACGGGCTGACATGAAGATGTTTCTTATGATATCTACCTCCATGGCTAATCTAGATCTAGTTATCAACCAAGAATGTTCTGCCTTGATGTCTGGAAGGATGAGATAGCAATATTTCATTACACACTTGTATATCCTCCCAGCTTTCAGACCTCTCCCTTTTCCCCCTCCCAGTCAATATGCTCTTTGTATCACTACTTTGTACCTGGTCTGTTCCCAATCTTGTGTCTTTATTTCTCTCTTTATCTAATTTAGACGCTAAGACTCATGGATTCAAATACTTCCCATCTTGTAATCTTAACTTTCTCACTATTCTTCTCCTGGAAACTCTGACTTGGGAAAAAATCTACGCATCTTACTCCCTCACCAATATTGCTGAGCCCGTCTGGAGAAAATTACACAATGATATGGATGATTGGCACCACAAATCTCCTTGGCAGGGTTCAGTAATTTTTTGACCTGATCCTGATCAGCTTCCCCTTCTATTTCCCTCAACAGTGATTCCATGCTTTTATTTCTCTCTGCATGTCATTTCCCCACCAACCCTTTCTCAGAATGCATCCTACAACTGGAAGAAAATCCAGTCTATTGCATGTAACCTACATTATCTTCTGGGGCAAACACTTTTATTTAATCCATGCCTTTACTCCCTTCCTTCTCTTCTCAATGAAGAAGTAACTTTTAACCTTGACAAAATTAATTGTATGCTTCAGATCCCCACCTCTATGATAGCTCTTCTCACCTTCCTCCACTAATTGATCCCCTTCATCTATTAGTCTATATATTCTCTTATTGCTTTTCCTTCTGTATAGACATAAGCTCTGCTCTCTCTTTTCTTAGAAAACTATCCCCTTGATCCTACATCTTCCCTTTATCTATTGCCATATTATTCTTTTTTCCCCATGAATAAGATTTCTGACATTGATTTACACCCACTACCTCCACTTTCTCACCTTCCTTTTGCTCATCAACCCACTTCAATCTGCCATCTGCCCACACCACCACACAGAAAATGGCTTCTCCATAGCCACCAGTGACCTTTCACTTGCTAAATACAATGTACACTTTTCAAGCTTTATCTTATTTGATGGTTCCTTTCCTCCCTTTCATCCTTTTCCTAAAAGTTCTAAAATCTTTATTAGACGTTGGGGATGCTATAGTGAAGCGAACATATTCTTCCTGGAACTCACGGCGTCGCAGAGTAAACAGAGGCCATGTGATGATTGACTGAGTATATGTGTGATGATGCTCTAATGTATGTTGTTACAAGAACAAAGAATCGATTCTAGACCCAGCTGGATTGGGGAAAAGAGTGAAGAAAAATATTCCCGATTGAAATGCCATTTAAACTGAAGAATGAATAGCCAAATTAGAGGTTGGTGGTGAGAGAACAGGGAAGAGTCATCCAGATGGAAGAAACAGAACTTGTATGCAAACACACTATGGTGGGAAGGACGTTAGATCAGTTGAGCAACGTGAAGAAAGACAATATAATGGGAGCAAATGGAATAAGAGCTTCCTGATGAAGCTGAAGATGGGTTAACAGGAAGGAAATCAAGCAAGACTTTAGGTCATGTTAGGAAATGTGGACTTTCTCCTAAAATTAGTGGGTTTCCGCAGAAGGATTTAAAATTGGGATCCAAGTGGATAAGATTTGACTATAGAGCTCTCAACCATCCAGTCCAAGTGATGGTGGTTTGGATGAGGTGGGAGTGGGTTAGTAGATAGAAAAGATAGTAAAGATGCACTTAAAGAGTACCCTCCTTAGGATTTGAATATTGCTTGGATGTGAGGGACAACAGGGGTGAAGAAAAGCGATTCATCAAGTACAAAACCAAACTATATACAAGCAACTGTGTTAGAGATGGTAATATCATATATCAAGATAAAGAGTATAAGAAAAGATGTTTTCTATAATGAGTTTCAGGTATCTCCAGTTGAGATGCACAGCAAGTAGTTGGATAGATAGGTCTAAAGTTCACGTAAGAGTTTGGGACTGATCACTTCTCGGTCTTTTGGCAAAGATCAAGAGTTTGGAACTGATAGAAGCATCACTAGAAAATGGCTTCATCAGTAACTGAAGGCAAAGAAGTTGGTGGCATTAACTAGGGAGAGAAAGAAGAGTCAGGAGAAGTTCCATCTCTATTGACGTAGACCACACCTTCTCCCCTCCAACCATGCTCCATGTCCCTATATGGCCTCTTGTACTTTCTCTCCCTTTTATTTCCTTACATATAGACCAGTATGTTTCTCTCCTGGTATGCCTTTCTCCTGATTTCTTCTTTACCTGCTAGGGGGGTTGTTTT
>NW_022103915.1:93546277-93546990 GCF_000313985.2 Echinops telfairi
GCTGGTTTACTAATGTTAAATGACTGGTTGTCATTTTATTTATGTTTTATGTAAAATAAATATTTAAATACATTACCCCACTGATGTCTCAATTTTTAGTCATTTTATTTTCATTTGTTTTGATTATTGAAACTCACCACTAGCTTCTGCATTTCCCACCCTAGGATTATACGCGAGTCAATCAGTTTTTCTGGTTTTCCAGGTAATAATTAGGTACCTCAGCTTATACTCAGGTCGGCTTATATTCGAGTACATACGGTAGTTTATTTAAGCTACTGGTTAGTGGCCAGGACAGCATTTGGATCTAGCACTGTGACTGCAATATTCCGTGTGAAACCACTGTATTCTCCTGCCTCTGTTAATTAAGCTTGCAAATTCTCTCCACTCAGGCAGGTTGACTGCCACCTTCTTTTCACTGCTCTCTTTAAAAAAAAAAGTAATAAAAGGGGACTAGCAGAGGACAAGCAGGGGCAAGGCCGTCCGGTCTAGTTTTCAACAATGCCCTATCTAAGGGGATCACAAAAATACGAACCACAAAAGACAAAATAAATCAATTGGATTCGATAAAAGTTTTAAACTGTGGTTCATCAAAGGACTACCCCCAAAAATTAAAAAGAAAGCTATTGGCCAGGAAAATATCTTTGGATATCATATATCCAACAAGAGTCTCAACACCAAAATATGTATAAACCTTCAACAACTTAACAACATAA
>NW_022103915.1:93547419-93548690 GCF_000313985.2 Echinops telfairi
GTTTTTATACATAAACTTTGGCCCTAAAGGTTAGGTACTTGGACCTTGGGAAAAACTGCTTGAATTAATCAAGAGAAGCCACGAGCAGTCCTTAAACAGAGTGAAGAAGAAACTGGGGGTAGGGCATGGGGTGGGCATGGGGGACAGAGAAATGAGAAAAAGTTCTCAGAGGTACACAATAGAGGTGAAGGAGCTGATACTTGGATCAGACATTCTAAATTCCTATGACAGAGGGCAAAGAGAGGTGGGAAGGAAGTGTTGAGTGACATTATTTTACAGCAAGGTACAGATTTGACAATTTGACAGAAGAGGCCATCATAAATATAAGATTATATCAGGCATGAATAGGATTTCCCTTATAAAAAATATGGCGCACATGCATGATTCCATTTGGGGTGAAGAGAAAAGCCAGGCGGGGAAGGGTTATCTAGAAGCAAGCCCCTAGCGCTAAAGTCAAGAAACTCTGGTATCAGTTTAAACTTCCCTAGTGAACGTATTTGGAGAGTTTGAGCGACGTCTTTCCGTTACGCCTATTTATATCTGTTTCTAGGTTGATTGACTGAGCTGGTGTGCAACTAATAAATACAGAAAAGTTAGGCTTTCTATGAATACAAAGTTTGGTTTTGTGCCAGTCCTGAGATCTGTTTATCTGTAGACCCCACCCTGGCCTAATCCATACAGATATCACAGATCAACAACAAATCTTCAGAGTGGGAACAGATCAGTCAATATCTTATTATTTAGCAACAATGTCTTTGTCAGTGTGCTGGGAAGAAAAACATTATAGGAAAGTCTCTATGTAATATACAGATATTACTCTAACATACAGGATAGAAATGGCATCAAGTAAGAAATTGGAGAGCTTATCAGACCCTCACTACTTCTATGAGTCGGAGCGGCCATTGATAGCCGTGGGCACTTCCTCCTTGGAATGGCCCACAATGAGGTCGACTACACTATTCCAAAGGCCACCTTTCAGCTCTAAAATCCATGAAAATTAAATACTCTATTTTGAATTTTCATTAGGTTAAGGATTTAACAACCTGCTGAAACAGGATGACTAACCCATCACATGTTCCAGAGAAATATGAAATGACACTTTGAAGAGCATTCAAATGGAACGAAACAGATTTGCGTGTGTGCCACTATTGATACACAAACGCTGAATGTGTTTTACTGTATCTGCTGAGTGTGAGTGATAGGAGATGCATCAATTTCAGGGCTTGTGAATTTAAGTAAATTGTTGTCAGTGGTATGGCTTCTTTTAAAAA
>NW_022103915.1:93549650-93556407 GCF_000313985.2 Echinops telfairi
GGAATTGATTTGATGGGAGCCCGCCCTGGGTCTCATTGAGAAGTTTCCATTTATGTCATGTCAGATTTGGGGAGGCTGAGCCCTCTTTAAATGCATTGGTCTGACTGTCTCCCAAGCTTGATACTCCGGGTTCATGACTGCACTTCCTGGCACCATCATAAATATTCATACCTCTACTGATAATTTGCAAGCCAAATTCATTTGGCTTTTTTTTTTCACCCCATCAATCTTATAATTAATAAGGGTGGTACTCTTGTTGCATTTTCCTCCAAAAGAAAAGATAAATGAAATAAAGAGTCATCCTGTAAATTTAAATAGGAGTGCCTCTTGCTGATTAAATGTTGATGCGATCACATGATTGGGGGGGTGGGGTGGATGGCTTCAGCTATTTCTCTCACTTGCAGAGGGGCGAGTGGGAAAAGAAGTGTTTCCAGATGTGGCAGTATGAGCCTGGCTCGGAAGAGCTTGGTTATCTCTTAAATAATGGATAGGAGGATGTTAAGATATTAGATTGAAATTGATATGTAGAGTATCTATGTATGAATCATATTCTCACCTACTGTCTCGAGAACGGGACATTGAATAGAGCGAGCCCAACCCTAGAGATTTCAACTCAGCACAGGCTGCAGGTTCTGCCGGCAGATCAGAAATTTAGAGCTCTTTGAGAAAGTTGTCAAAATTTAACGATTTTAGTCCATAAAGTGGCTGCCTTTGAGCGAGCCTGATGGTGGTCTCCATACCATTGGAAAGAGCTGGCCTCACAAGACCGCTCAAGGAGGCCGGATTACAAAATGATCTCACCAATAATCAGTGTTACGGACCACTGTAAACTGCTGCCACTGGATTTTCTAAGGTCATTTATAGTGAGGCAGGAAAACGCAATTGAACACAATTTAGAAATTAAATTTTGATAATTGAGCTAAGTAACTTGAACTTGTCAATCACCTGTGACCTTATTCTATTTAGATTTCACTTGAACCTTCAAAAGTCCTAAGGCCTAAGAATAGGTTTCAAAGTATAAACAGAACCACCCTTCACCATCCTTTGATGGTGGGCAATGTCAGGCCTTTTGATCAGATTATTTCATCTGCATGAAAACGAAGAGACCTTGGTAAATAAATGAGCAGGCAAAGCTCCCAAGTATTTGCTTCTCATGTCTTTTAGGAAACTTACTTTAAAGATGTAATTGTGTGTGTGTGTGTGTGTGTGTGTGTGTGTGTTGGTTACTGTAAGAGCTCCGGTCACCTGAGAGAGTGCTGAGACCCATCTAATTTATGTGAAAGCCCTGGAGGGGAACAATGGGCGCTCTTAATTTCCTTTATCTTTAAAACTTGTATGTAAGCATCTTGTTTGGCAAACGTGTACTGTGTTCTACAGACAATTGGTGAAAAGAAACATATTTACACCTGAATTCTAAGTGAATATAACTGCACACTTAGCTAAAAAAAAATACGTAAACATACATATATATGAGTTCCCTCTACTTAACTTTATAGAGAGGGGTAAATGAGAGAGTAGCAAATCTGTCTCTTTGGGCCTTTGGAGTTTGGCCAGCTACTGCAGGAGAGAAATGGACTGAGAGAGCCTAAAGCCTAGGGAGACCTGAACCTGCTGACACAGGCTTGCACCCCAAGACATTTTCCCAAGGAGTTCTCAGGGAGCCGTGACTCTAACTCTCCAGGTTTCAGGTTTCTTGGAGAAGGTTGGGGATTAAGTAGCTCGCTCTAACCCATCCACCACAGGATTCTCAGCCTTACTCCGTTGAGGGCTGGGAGCCTGGACAACTCAAGGTTTGATAATAGAATCACTTCTCCAGCACCTACTTTTCAAAACTAGAATTGAGTACACTTCGAATGGCGTACACTTGGAGCTTTTACAAGGAGCCCTGGTGGCACAGTGGGTCCCCGGAGGTTGCTAACCACAAGGTCAGCAGTTCAGAACCACCAGCTGCTCTGGGGGAGAAAGAGGAGACTTCCCACGCCCAGAAAGCCTTGGGAATCCAAGAGGGCAGTTCCGCTCTGCCCTGCAGGGTCGCGGTGAGTCAGAATCGGCCCAAAGAGAGTGAGGAAGCCTGTAGGGGCTTTCTGAGTCTGTGGACTCCTTTCCTCAGTCGCCTCAACAGGGCAGAGAGGACCTCGAGATCGATCGAGGGCTGACCGCGAAAGAGCGCCATGTCTCTGGAAGAGAGGTCCGAGACACCGACTGGCACTGCTTCACCGCACTGCAGAGCAGGCCCTCTCTCCCTGGGGCCATCCAAAGTCATCTCACACCACCGGGAGGACCCCCGCCGGCCGAGGAGGCCAGAGCGGCTTGGTCCTGGGCTCTGCAGAATGGTCTTTGGTGTTAAGGCGCTCTGGCGCGGCTGGCTCTCCGGGCCACAGACTTTCTCTGCTCGGCCCCAGGACTTGCTCCCCGGCTCCAGCTCAAAGACGATCGGTGTCACGGGAGCCCCAGAACTTCTCCCCATCCCAATTCCGCTGCCAGCTGCCGGCCCCAAGGTCAAGGGCAGGAGAGGTCGCGATGTGCCTCGCCTCCCGCCTCACCCCAGCCTCACTCTCCAGGAAGGGGGGCCACCAGGAGGCCTAGATTGGCGAGGGGGTTCACCTTCCCTCACCCAACTTCCGTGCCAGGCGCCGGCTGTGCGTCCCCACGCGAGCGGGCCTGAGGGTGTTTGGCAAATGGTTTTTGCTTGTTTTGATGCTCTTTCTCCCCCCACTCCCCCGCCCCCCGAGTTTTGGTTGCAATGGTGCCGGGCAGCGACTGGCCGTGGGGCAGCGAAGGGTACTGAAGACGGCCGAGCTGCGTCCATGTTCGTGTGCACGCGTGTCTAGCTCGTGGGTCGGTGCGGTGTGGGAAGGTGGGCTCCAGGGACGAGGCGGGACACTACTGGGCAGGTGGCTCGCCAGACCAAAGAACCGTGGAGCTGGTGGGGTGGGGAGAGACGTCGACCAGTCAGACGCGCGCCGGACTCCGCTCTCCTCTTCCCGCCTCTAGAGAGTCTCGAACTGACGGAGCTCTGGGCTCCTTTTCTTCGTTTCCTGGCCGTGGCCCCGGAAGACCGTTCTTGGCTCCGGAGCACCCTGGGAGAGAGGCTAGCGGGGAGAAGGAGCGCTGGGGCGGCGATGAGCCCTGGTTCGGGCTGGGCCGCCCGGCGCACCCTCCCCCGGCCCGCGGGCCCAGGCCTCTGAGGTGGAAGCGCACTGCTTCTCTGCCGCGGCCCGGGCGGGTGGCCTGTAAGCAGGACAGGTGTCAGTGGGGTGACTCTTTGCATGTTTAAATCGCATTTGCCGGGCATGGTGTTTTCCGGGGACGGGGGGCCTGGAGAGAGGAATCCGGACAATTCAGAATCAAAATGACCTTGAATATGAATGTGTGTTGGAGCAAAGAAGCAGGTTTACCTTCGGACAGAAGACACCCTCCTCCCCCACTCCCCCCTTGGATCTGGATTGGGATAGCATTCTGTAGGGGCACGATTTCCCAACATTCCGATTCTTTGGGATTTCCCAGGGGGCTGGGGCTGAGCCAGCCCAGGGCGCACTTCGCGCGAGGGCGTGTCCCAGAAGCACTTGACGCTGAAGGAATCCGCTTTGAAATGCACAAAGACAGGCCAACTGGAGGCAGGGCCCAGGGAAGGGACAAATGAGCTCTTGGAGAGGTGAAGAGGCAAGAGGGGGAGGGGGGAATGGAGGGGGAAGGGTTGGAACTGCAGAGAAAACCAGGGAATGTTGAAAAGGAGAAGAGGGTGAGAGCGCGAGGGAGCGGGACTGATTTTCACACGTGCCGACCCAGAGCCTGGAAGCCTCCGACCTCGACCCCCCACCCGAGAGCGTCCTCGCAAACAGGTTGGGGCCGTGTTTCAGGCCGTCTCCGGGCCGGACACACGCGGTCCCCGGGGGCCGGATTCACGCTGGCCCTGTCCACCCCGCGCCACGCGAACCTGGGGAACGCATTGGCTGGGAGCAGATTCCTTAGAGCCCAGAGTGATCCGTCTTTTCGGTTCGACAGAAGCCGGTTAAACTCCGAACAGGCACGACCAGCTGAGCTCTGGAGCCCGCGTTCATTGAGAAACATTGTAAAAACATACTTCGGAATCCAAGTAAAGCCTGCCCAAATCTCAAGAGCCCCGGGTCCTACCCCGACGCTTTTCGGAGCGTGAGTTCCCCGCGAACCCATCTCCCTCCGCCTTTGGACATCAACGGGGCAGGATGCAAAGATAGGGCGTGGTGACCAGGACTCCAAGGTGGAGGTGTCCGGCCCCTCGTCGTTCTCCCAGCCCCCGTCCGACCCACCGCCTTTCCTCGGGCCCCCGTCTCGGGCCCCACCGCTTGCCACTTCCAGGCGCCAAATGTGCCTGGCGATGGCCTGAGATGGAGCGCAGGTGGAGGTGGCAGCGGAGATAGGGGGCAGGGGGAGCCTCCAGGAGGAGTTTGGGTCCTGGGTCTTGGAGGCGGCATCCATGAACTTCCCCTCGAGGCCAGCAGCAAGTGCACAAACCACACACACAATCTGGAAGAGACGGCACGGGCGGGAGGCTGGGGACCCCTTGCATTGAATTTCACTCCTGCACTGAAAGCAAAGCCCATGGCCACAGAGCCCCGCGTCCAGCCTGACACGGGAGTCCGGCCCAGGAACGGACAGGCCGTGGGGAGCGCCTCCGGTCCACGAACCTCGACCCTTGGCCTCTGGGGGGCCTGTTCGGGCTTACTACTGTCCAGCTCCGTAGAGCTCTGCTCACTCTCCGGGCGGTTGGACAGAAGTGGACGTCCTAGCTCCGCGACTCGGCCTCTCACCAGTGAGGGCTTCAAGGCACAGGTGGCAGCGTGGCCAGAGACAGACACACGCCCGTTCTCCTCCTCGCCTGAGTCTCCAGACCAGGTTCGCACCTGCTCCCCCGGAGCTGGGACGTCGCCTTCCACTTCCGACGGGCTCCGAGGGCCGCTGCCCAGTCAGGAGGGGGGTGCTTTTGCGCTGCTTTTCGGTGACATCTAGACATTTGTGTTGTTGTTGCAGGGGTTGAAGAATCGTTTTTTAAAATATTGGTTGTGGTTCTTGTTAGGCGCCGCTGGCTCTTCGTTTCAGTATTTTGCTCTTTAAAATGTTCATTAATATGACTTTGAAAGGTCTGCCCCACTGAAGACTTGAAAGGTCTTTTGCATATTTGGAGGGGGAGGGGGGAGGGATGTGTCCTTTCCTGGGGCTCCAGGAACCGAAGGCAATGCTTCCATTTTTGTCAGAACACCGATGATGGAGTCTTTCTCTCTCTCTCCCCTTCCTCCCCCCCTCTCTCTCACCCCTCCTGCCCTCCCCGACCCATGAGAACTTTGACATTTATTAGGGGAAATAACAGCCCCTCCTCCTTATCAGTTCTAGAATACAGGATTTGGAGGCATTACTTGAGAGAGTCTAAGATAGTTGTTCCGTCACAAGTGTCTAATTCTCTTGCCACAATTTCTGACACCACAGTCCGCATACAGGTGGACAAGTCGACACCTTTGACTTCCGCAGAGCTTTTCCATTGGCCGAAATTGGTGAATATGAAAATACTGTTGCTGGGACCACAGTGTGAAGGCTCCTATGCTGTAGTTTTCAACCGTGTTTTCTGCCTCTCAGATGGACAAATATGTGATTTGATTTGATGGATGGGGGCAGCAAAATGGGAAATCAGAAATGAATGGCAGCCTTTTAACAGCAGCAATCCCCAGACGCGGTGGAGGCTTCCCTGGCTTCTGTTTTCCCTTCTTTGCCCTGAGAGCCAAACAAAAACAAAGATAAAAAGAAGAGTCAGAGCCCGACCTAGAGGAGGGAGCATTTTGTTGCCACAATAAAGGGAGGGGGCATTAACAGCTATTTGAGAAGATAATGCTCAGTGATCCCAATCTTTTCATCATAATCTTCAAGTGGTTGAAGATTAATGGCCAGGGTGTTTTCAGTCTCTTCCTTAAGGACCTTCGCATTAATTTAATAGAACGCTGACCAGACTGTCAATGTCTCCAAATTTCATTAAGTCCAGCGGAGACAAATGCAATGAGATTTTCATATTTTCCCATCTGAGGGAGTACCCTACAGGAAATATGCACGTCTCTGTCTGCGTGTGTATGTATATAATTTGGATTCAACTGCAACGGGGACATTTGTCTTCCTTGTCTTGACCCACGCACCCACGACGCAGGCATCTCCGATGGACATACATCGAAGTGGGCCCATATGGTTCTCCAGAGAACTTCCCTTGTCCGTCTAACTGGAATGGTGTGACCTTTCCAAACGTCAGCCCTGGGGGCACACGGTAGATTCTGCTGCCCCAGACCAGGAGCTGTGCTTAAGGTACGTCTTGAAACAGGGGACGTCTTCAAAACAGACAAAAATAACAACAGCTTGGAGGAGAACTATTTGACTTTACCTCAGTTGTCACAATCGCCCCAGCAACTCTTCCCACCACTCCACTGAGGCTTGGCGGGCGGGAAGACGGGCGTGAAAGCTGCCTGCCTCCGCTTTGCCCTGCGAGCGCGTGTTTCCTGGAGTCCCTGGTCCCCAGGCCAGGTCCCGAGCGGCTCCAAAGGGGGGGAGGAGGGAGGTGAGGAGTGACGTCAGAGGTGCTGGGGAGAAGCAGGGAAGAGAACGGATTTGTAAACCGGAGGGTCCTGGTTGAGAGACCCACCGCGCGCCCTCTACCCCGCACCCCCACCCAGCAATCGGGGAGTTTCCAAAGTCCAAACTAAAGCCGCCCACCCTCCGCAGCCCGCGCGCCTTTGGGAGCGGA
>NW_022103915.1:93556966-93562094 GCF_000313985.2 Echinops telfairi
CACGGCGGGAGTTCCCTGGGTTTTACTAGGATGCAAAAGATGGTTTTGTGTGGTCCTCAGTTCCCATCAGACCTCTTTCCTCCCCCTCCCCCTCTACAGCATGTATCAAACCTGTTTCCCCAGACTCGAAGCAAACACCCCCCAGCCAAACCACAGCCCAGCCCGGGTGACAAAGAGATTGTGGACACCCGAACGTGTCACACGGCTTCCCGGGCGTTTGGTCGTGGGCTCCCCAGAGGCCAAGTGAAGGTGGCAGTTCCTTTGTATGCTGTTATGATGATGATGATTTTATCATTTATTCATTTCAATGCTCGGCCTTGGCAAGCAATTCTCCGGCTGGCTGCGGGGTTTTCTCAGAACCCGGGTGGGCGGGGGTGGAAGCAGTCAGTGTAAGGGGTGGGGGTGCGAGGTGGGGTGCCAGAAAACGCGGTTCGCTTCCTACAGGCTAAACCGCAGCGCTCGGCTCCGCGGTCAGCAGGGGGCGCTCTGACGTTAGCTCTAGAGCAGACTGCCCGGGCGCTGGAAGCAGCCCGGCAGCCTTCGCAGATTCACGCAGCTGCAAAACCACCGGGTGGGGTGGGGAGGTGGGTGGGTGGGGGTGGAGTGTAGCTCCTAAACACTCAACAACTATGCCACTCGGGTTATTTATCCTGTGTTCGAAAGGCATCTACGCCTCACTTTACCTCCCTAGCTAGCAGCTTATCACGCACCCTTCTCCCCTATCAACCTCTTTTCATCTGCTTCTATGCAGCACATGTATAATAACCCTTCTCCCTAGCCTTGAAATATACATTAATGCAACTTATTAAAGACCACGATGAATAGTCAACATTTTTTTCGCCTGTTAGTTCCGCTGATCCAAGCAGGATTTATTTGCAGATCTCACATCCCGAAGCCATAATGCGTGATCTCCCCCCCCTCACTCTTAAATAAAATTGGTCAAATGTTGACAACCTTTAAGCCAATCTAACACTCAAGATTAGTGATGGGAAACTAATGAGAAAATATCAGCTCGCCCGGCCTGAGGGCTGCCAATTAAATCTTCGCTGATTGAAAAATAAAAGCGGACTTGGGGTGTGAGCTCAGCTCAACTTCAACTAGTAATTTAACATGTTGCCCTGGTCCATGCCCGCTCTGCTCCAAAAGGCTGCCCAGAAAACCCAGCTTCCTCCTCTCTCATCCTTCAGCCTAAAAGCCAAGTGTTATTTCTGGGAATATTTCAAGAGGTCCAAATTGGAATGATCCTTCCTTACATGGTAAATATTAGGCCTTTAAGCAATATGATTTAACTAATTAGAAAATTTACATCATTAAGTCTCAGGGAGAGGGGGGGTGGAGGAGAGAAACAAATCTGCCAGTCATTTTAAAGGAGACAGGCACTATTGAAGTGTGAAGAAATCGGCTCTAATTCAAAAAGGCAATCGGGCAGAAAAAGCCCTCAACATTAGCCTGCTAGTTATTAATCAGAAGGGGACTCGCTCTCCTCCCCATACTCCCTCCCCCTCTTAGCACTGAGTTTAAGTTCGTTTTTTTGCCAGTGGCCCATGTCATATTTATATTGTGGTTTTGTCTGCTAAGGGATTAAACTTGGAAAATGTTTCAATATGAAGAAAACAGAATCTTCAAAAGGAAAGATCTTCACTGAATCCCCTCTCTTCCAGACAAGTAAACCTGTTGTGGTCAACATTCTCACCCTCCACCCGCCCTCGCCCTCTCCCTCTCCCTCTCCCTCTTTCTTTTTCTAATTCTTCCCATTACGTTCCCATTTTGAAACCTGTTTGGTGAGAACTAGATAAAGTCTTTGTGCTCTCCTCCCCTCCCCCTCCTTTCTTGCACCCCCTCCCTCCTCCAAAGGGAGAAACTTAGTCTGAAAGCAGAAAAATACAAATACATTAACAAAGCCCCACTCACTTGATAAAAAAGGCCATGGTCTAGGCTTAACATCTCAAGAATCCAGGGGAAGGGGAATCAGACAAAAGATGTTGAACCACCTATGCATTCTATGTAAACTCACTCACTCACTCACTCACTCACTCACTCACTCACTCACTCACTCACTCTCTCACTCACTGCCATCCAGTCCAGTTGACCTCATAGCATGTGTGGGTACAGAGTGAAGAAGCAAGCAGGTGGTGAGAATTCTTTTCAAGCATAAGGTGGTGTTGTGTGGCTTGTTCTCAACTCCTTTCTCTCTACTCCGCTTCAAACAGCAGCCTCGTTCTATGGAGGTGCCCCAGCCCACCTTCTTACTGAAGCCCTTGACACCACACACATAGCCCTTTCCGCTGTCGGCTCCCTCCCAGAAACGAAACGGAGAGGGCGTTGCAAAAGGAACTTCTAGAACAGTTGCATTTGGAAGCTCAGACCCTTCTTGCCACCTTTGAGAACCTGTTCCTACACAGACACAGACATTGTGTTTTAAAAAAAAAGTCTAATAGTAAGTTTTCTCGATGGACACGTGTCCATTTTTATTTATTTCTTTGCAGATGACAAAGACTTGCAAAGTTGCATGTCTCTACCGTGTGCCCATCTTTCTCTCCTTCAGTCCCATTCGGACCTCATTTTCTCATCCTCCTCTCTGGCTGGAAGTTTCACTGCGGGACTCCCTGGGCCTGGAAGTCTTCCGGCATTGGGGGCCTCCAGCAGCTCTTCAACATTAGTTCAAGGCTAAGCTCCCAGTGAGATTTCAACTTTGCAGAGGGGCGCAGCCGCCGACCTGGGCTATTAACACACTACAGTTCATTCTCTGCGGGAGCTTTTACTAGGTGGGCCGCGTGCAAGGCGCACACATCTGTAAACAGCGAGAGCCCCTGAAGGTGGGTTGGATTTCTGAGGCAGAGGCCACCCAGCACAGAGCAAAGAGCAGAATTTGTGACAGAGTCCGTTTGGGCGTTAGATTTTTGTGACAAAAAGAAAGAGAAGAGGGAGGGGGTCACTAGGAAAAGTCTAGAATGCGCTCCAAATGGAGCTCAACTGACCATGACGAAGCAGATGGGAGTCTGACCTGCTCCCCTCGGAGAAACATTCGAGCACGATGGACACTTCGGCCCCTTTCAGGAGGGTGGACTCGGAGGTGGAAACACGTGAGACAAAGGCCCTGGGCTGGAGGCCCTCCTGTCCATCTCCCCACCCTTTGCCGGGCCCTCTCGGGAACCCCCTTACCTTTGTTGCTTCCACTGCAGCTGAAACCACTGGCCCATCCTGGCTGGGCTAGGTTCTCTGAGAGGGAAAAGACCACGAGAATCAACCGGTCTCCTCCGGCATCTACTCCGAAGCCAAGAAACATTACAATCAAATTTACAGCGCCTTTAACCACTCATAAGGAAAGCATTAACATTCTCTTTAATTGAGAAAATATTGATTTTTAAGTCTAGAAAAGGCGAAATCGTAATTTAGCTGCAAAGTTTCAGGCGAGAAAATAGCGTTATTATGTCGCTGTGTTATGGATCCACCCTTTATCCCCGTGCGTGCAACATCACCTCTTTAATTGCGCTACTTTATGGAGTGATAAAGACAAAAGAAACCCCGACTCGGGCAAACGTTCTTCAAAAGATGACCCGGAGTAATTTCCTTTCTCCAGTTTCTTTAATAAAAGAATTGTCTCCTTTCCTGAACCAGGGGGGAGGGGGGATTGCCCAAAGGGGTGGGAAGAAATAAACAGACGGAAGACCAGAGACCAGCCTGAAAGCAACTCACATTAGCAAATCCGTGGATCGTCTCTACCCACGAGGAGAGAGGCCAACGCATTGAGAGAAAATGCATTCCCGGGCAAAACTGCATCGTCCTTGGAACACAACAAACCCGATTCTCTGTTCTTGGTTTCCTCCCTCGCCATTGCCGTTTCTTTCTTTCTTTTTGCCCCCCCCTCCCCCCGCCCTCTTTTTTTTGAAGGGGTGGGGGTGCCGAATCCAAGGGTGGACCGGGTAGGGAAAGAAAATCGGGCTTTCTGTGTTATTTCTGTATCGGTTTTTGGTATTATCGAGAAGTGAAGAAGTTTTTGTGTGGTGGTTTTTCATTGATCAGTCACTCTGAGCTAATGTAATTATCCTCATCAATAGGAGGCTGCAGAGAGAATCATTATGTGGGTGACATTGATAAATGATCGCCCAAGAACGGCCCTCTCGCCGGCAACCCCCACATCTGACCCTCCCACACACACAATGTAGTCATAGAAACACCTAGAAAACCCCGGGCACCGCCGCCGAAGGGGCCGGAGCGGGAAGAAAAGGCTCGGGCAGCCGAGGTGGGGGTGGGGGCGGCCAGCCCCCCCACCACCCCAGCCCAACCAGTGCCAGCGACAAAAAGCAGCCCCCGGCGGGGGGTGGGGAGCGGAGAGGGGTGGCGGGAGGGAGGCCCGCCTTCCCCGGCGGCCGAGCCCCCGCCCTCCGACGGACCCGGGGCCGCACACCTTTTCCCACGTGCGACCTCGCGGCCGAGACCCACGCGCTCCAAACCGGCGTCTCCAAAGGACTGGGGTCCTTAGGCTACAGACCCCGGCGGCGTCCCCTCCGCACGCGGGCGCCCGCGGGCCAAAGAGACCCCAAAGCAACCACGAACAAGCCCACCCAGCCCATCCGACGCAAGACAAAGGGAGCAGCCGGGCGGCCTCCCCGCCACCCCGCTTTCTCGCCCGCCTCGGTGCGGGGCGCCGCGCTCGGGCCCCTGCACCTCCTGCCCCAACGCCTCTGGCGGGGAGGTCAGGGATTTTTGCCGTGGCTCCTGTCGTGGGGGCGGGGGGCAGGGACCCCCCAGCACAAGCACCCCACGTTTGCATCGTGAGACGGTTTTATTGCAGCCATTGGGAAAGTACCGAGAGCAGTCCCTGACTCATAATGATCCAGACCTCCATGTCCGGAAGCGGGCTGGGGGTGGAGGTGCACGAAGATGGGGGGTGGGTGGGGGGGCCGGGATGCTGTTTATTTATTTTCTTTCCAAAGCTTCGCCTCCAGTAGCTCTGACAGTGTCGGGGCTGGAGGGGCGGAGCTGTGGGCTCGGCGGGCTCATCCATCATCGCTGTCACCCAGAGTCTGCCCGGAGGAGCCGGAGCCGCAACCTCCCTTCTGTCCCGACGCCGCGACATTAATATTCAAACCTCCCTGCCGACCGCGGCCCGACGGTCGCCCCGGCC
>NW_022103915.1:93562384-93564884 GCF_000313985.2 Echinops telfairi
CAGTGCCCGCCGGCCAGGCGAACGTGGACTTGCGGAAGGTGGCGTCCCGCGCCGGGAAGGGAGGTCCCGCCTCGGACAGCTGCTGGCGACGTGGGCCACAGGCCCCTCCCAAGTGGGCTCCGGGTTCACCGGCCCGGGGGGCGCAGTGTCCTGCAGGGCTGCCCTGGGCGCGTCAAACTTGCGGAGCTGGGGGTGGGGGAGCCTTGGAGCGGGGGAGGGAGAAGAGGTGGCTGGAAGACCCCGAGAAACTCTCCTAGTCATTCCTGGGAAATGTGGCTTCCTGCTCCATTCCCAACCCGTAACAGATGGCGACTGCAGTTCTCTCAGATTTCTTAAAGAAAGGGAAACCTTTGGAATTCATGTCTGCTTTTGCTTTTCCATATAAATAAAGTGTTTTTATATTCCTCTTGTTTTGGAGAACATAAGCAATTTTATTCAGACTACAGTGCTTCCTTTTACACTATATGGTTGTCAAAACACCATTCCCAGTTTCTTTGCTTTTGACAGCTGAGTCTTTCTTAAATATACCCAATTCGGAACTCTTTATACTAAATAGTAAATCTGAGATGGGAGCAAGTGCCTTCAGAGGTGGGATAAAAAAGCATCATAGAAATTGGACAAGCCCACAGACTCTTAGTCTTAGCATGGGGTGGGCGGTGTTCTATGCAAGTGGTAGGGCAATGATCCCTCCTCTCCAAATATTGAAGGGGGTTAAGGTGACCCGGCTAGGGTGTGGGTTTGAACAAGCTAACCTGAGATTTTATTCATTAAAACCAAAGGTAGAGGGCTGGACTTTAAACTTTAATGAAATAACTTAATAACAATCTCATAAAACAGTGCCTAAATACGAGGCGCCTTCAGCATTCACTAAGAAGAAAAAGAAGGGAAACTTGGCCACAACAATTCTTTTGTCAGATGACACGAGAGTTCATTTCTAAATGAGGCATTTGCCAGAATTTACTTTAAAAATGTTAAAGTAAAAATATACAGTTATTGAAAATTGACCCAAGCATGCAAACAAAAACTCCACACGCAATGGGATAGTAAAAACTGAGAGGGTACAGAATTTCTCCATTAGTTTGTGTCAGAAGTAACACTTTAAGTAAACTGATAGATGTGTTTGTAAAATTTCCATCAAATTAAATGCAATACCCAAATAATAGACGTGTGTTGCCTTGTTCATAGGCATAGCATTTCCATGATTGCTGCCTGACATGAAACATGGAAGAGGCCCAGATAAGATAAAGCTTTGGTTTTCTTCCAAGTTAACATTTGCAGAGAGAGCGAACTACTTTCCTACCAAGTTGACGTCATATATGTAGTCCAAGTCTATTATATTATTTCTTCGGAATGCTTTAGGGTTGTAAATGTAGACGTCGCATAACTCCATGATGGTATCATTATTTGAAAAAAAATTGAGGGGGCGTAGGGATTCCTCACACTGAGTTTTCCCTGTGCCCACTGGAACAGGCACTGTGTGCACAGCAGTGGCAAGCTTATGAGTGGCATGGTGTGGGTCACCAGGAATGCGGATGAAACCTGGAAAATGGCATCATATTGTCAGTTCTGCTACTGTTTCAGGGGAAAAACAACACAAAGTTTAGTCACCAAATCTTCACACTAGCATGCCTGTACTTAGAGAGTTTAAGTGTCTGAAATAAAAACACATGACAATAAAATTTATATCAAATATTAATGAGTAAGTAATCTTTTAAAACTCAGGATTTCAACCTCCAGAGAAGCTGTTTACTTATCTATGAAGAACTATATGTAAATCCGAATTTGCATATTCAGCAATTTAGTAGAAAAACACAGGGAGATGAATTAGCTTCCAGCACAGGCATTATTTCTTGTGCTGTAAAATTAACCTGAAATAGTTTGTTATTCTGGTGGAAGATGAAAATGAAAAGCTTTTATCTGGAGGGGAAAAAAAAAGTTGGTGGGAAAATGGAATTAAAAGATAATGAAATTTTCCCAAGAAGTTTTTGAATCCCACATGTTTGCATATCTATGAATAAGTGTGTGCATATATATATATATATATATATAGTAATATGTTAACTTGGTGGATCTATAAGAAGAGGTTGGGTAAGTTGAAGGTGATCCTTCAACTTGGCTCATAACACACAATTTCATACTTTTATAAATGTATCACTTATAGGAAAAACATTTAAAGTTTACCAATGAATATCTTAAAAATGGTTGCTAAATTGGGTTTCAAATATGCTCAACTTCTAAAGGAGAACAGAGCATCACCTGCTTTGAGCCCCACATCAAGTCTGCATTATATAACCTTGTGTTAATACCATGAAAAACACAAAAGCCTAACAAAAAATCAAAAATGAAATATTTATTACCGCATTTTGTGACTTAACACCTTTTTTTTAACATAACGTCACAGTCCTCATACAAGTATTTTAATGTAAATTTGACAAAGCTTAAAGGTAACAGCATTTTCTTCTAGTGAGGAACACGTGCTGAGAAAAGAAGAATTCATGGA
>NW_022103915.1:93570213-93613573 GCF_000313985.2 Echinops telfairi
AAAAAAATGCTGGCAATGCAGCAAGTCAGACTTTAATAGCATCTGATGAAAAGTCAAGCAAATGAATAGATACAATGAGTTTAACAGGGAATGAATGCTATGGGAGTGAAAGCAAGGCACACACCAAAGAGTTATGGGTAGCGAGAAAATGAGAGTGTGCTAATGATTGGAGGCAGACAAGCAATGAGTAATTCCAGAGCTCACAGTCAAACAAACTGCTTGTGGCACTAATACTTGTGCCCAATTACCAATTCAGAAAGAATATAAAAAGCAGTTTCAGTAGAGTCCGGGTGGGAAATCTCCAATTAGCACCAATTAGTGAAGTTGCTTCCTAGAGAGGAATTCTGGGGAAGGTAAGAAAGAAAGAAAATCTCCCAGAATTCCTGGTGGAAGCATTTATTTGCCAGGTGATGAAATTCCCGAAGAAGAACTTGATGAGGATTTGTGCCTGTGGACCTTAAACATGGATACTAGTTGGAACTTGCCTGCTCGATTTGACTGGTCAATCATGGGCTGTACTATTCTCCTCCGGGCATTAATAAACCTGGAACAGAAGAGACAAGTCCAGTCATCAAACACAATTTCTGTGCTCTGTGAACACCTTTTCATGACTGCTGCAGAGAATACAACACAGCGCAGCATGTAGAGAGAGATCTGTTTAATTTAAAGGCAATTTTCCCCCCAAGGGTTCAAAAACGAGTTGACTGGATGATCTCCATCAATAGGCAAACTCCAAGTCAATTTGCTAGCATGGCTCGGGGAGGGAAAAGAAAAAGTCCTGCAACCAAACTTCTATTAATCTGTAATTGCACTTCTGCTTCTTAAACATGTAGGAATCTAGTTAAAGTTCACAGCCTGGAGGATTCCCCCACCCCGCCCCGCCCCCTTTCCCTAAAGTCCTGAGCGCAGGGAGACCCAGCGTCCCCTTGCAGCTGGTCATAAATGGAGACCAGGCTCTGGCACTCTGCTTTCACAAGGTATTGTTAGGTCAGCAAAGCCATCAATTAGGCTGTCTGAAGTTTTATCACCAACACAGCAGTAATAAGTGCTGGCCAGAATGGCTTCTGCTCTTCGGCAACTCCTGCAGTTTAAGCCTGTAAAGTTAGGGGTCATTTAGAGGTCAGTGCCAGTTGGGGGCAGCCTTTCTAACCTAAGCTGGGACACCCAGGGCAGAGGATAAGGTAACTGCCAACCATAAACCCAGCCACCTTTCAACCCACTGCAAAGACAGAGCCTCAGGTACACATGGTTGATATTAGAGCCCAAAGAAACATTTTCAAATCAGGTGGTGGCTGAATCCCAGGAATGTAAAGAGAAGCAGTTATTTCATCTAGGAAGCCTGGATCTAATTTGGTTGGAAATCCAAAAATAAGTGCCTACTTCATGTTAATTTAATGCTTAATAATGCCCATCAAATATTCATGGACAAACAGAGTAAGATAAGAAATCACCCTTCTTTCTCCAAAGTTAATAAAAACAAGACAATTTTCAACCATTTGAGAGTCACCGCTGTCCCTCTAGAAGCCCTGGTAGGGTGGTGGTTGAAGTCCTTTGGCTGGGAACCCCAAAGTCCACGGGTTTGAAGCCAGCAGTCACTCATTACACAGGAGAAGGATGGTGCAGTCGGCTTCCGTAAAGATTTGTAACCTAGGGGCTGTCAATTGGAAACGAGACCAGGGCAGTGGTTCTGTTTACGGATGTTGTTCTTGTCCCTCCACATTTTATGCCATGGATGCCCCCAGACTGTGAAGCGTCCGCACAGGATTCATGGGCAGTGTCTTTTGAAGGGGCTAAGCAGAGGGGAGCTGTCGAACACATTCTCCCAGGGAGCTTCAAAATGTTCATGGGAAAGTGGAAATAAAGAGATTCTAGTATTTTCCCACATATTTCCTAGTACTTTGAAGCCTCCTCATCTACCCTGTTTCCCCGAAAGTAAGACATCCTCTGAAAATAAGACCTACTTACAGTTTTGACTCTCGCTGAAATATAAGGCACCCCCCGAAAATTAGACCTCCCCGAAATTAAGGCCCCCCGAAGCTACCGTAACTCTGGACTCTAGTGGCGGGCACAGCTCACTGTTGGCCACAGCACAGCCGGAGCAGACAGGAAGTGCGAGGTCTCTTTTAATAAAACAAAAAACAATAAATGTGTACCGTATTCTTCTTCATGGAAAAATAATACATCCCCTGAAAATAAGACCTAGCGCGTCTTTGGGAGCAAAAATTAATATAAGACACTGTCTTATTTTCGGGGAAACAGGGTAGCTTAGTGGTCCCTTGAAAATAGGACACTTTTCAATATTTCCCATTTTAAATCGTACGTTCTAGGGGGCTTCGTGATGAACGAGCCTGAGTGGAGCCACAGGCAGGAACTGAAAATCCATTCTTTGAAATTAGGCAGAAAAATCCCAGTGTCTGTTGTCAGGCTTTGCATTCCTACGAAGTTGACCTCCCTTCCGAGGCCGAGGCTGGCCAGCCCACACACTGGTCTGTGCCCCCTATGAGCTCTCTAGTGGGTATACAATTAGGCTGATGACTTAAGAGCCACCAGAAAGCTGAAGGAGTCTTTTGCATATGGTGTTTGTTTGAAAAACACGAAGTTCTCCACGACTTAAGAAAGTATAGTTCAGTTGTCAAACCTGCTGCATCGCCCTCGGCATGCAGGGAAGAAATGACAGGCTCAGGAGAGGTGAGTGAGCACAGGAGTTGAAATTGCACTTAGATTGCCAACCCTCCACTTTGCGTGTTACCCAGGGCTATCTGACCAAACGATCACGGCTTCCAGAAGCATCCTCAGTTCGGAAGAGGAATTGAAGTAGCTTTTCTTTCTCCACTGCATTTATTGGGATTACCTCCCAGGAACTCTTTAAATCAGCTCAAGTGAAGATCGATTGAGGTGATCAGAAGAGCCAGTGAAACCTTTTCTCTCCAGGTTTCCAACACCAGAGACACATGGCACGGGCTTGGAACCTCTGTTTATGGGCAGCGAAGCCCTATTGTCTTTGTCTATGGGCCAGCTCTTTAGGTGAAATGAATTGCTACTTTCCCCCCTTCTTAATTTCACCCTTTTATTCTTTTATTATTTACATCTGGAGGTTGTTCCCTTATTTACGTCTTTCTCTCCAGTTCTCCCAAACACTCCCTTACTCACAGAGCTGCAAGGCATCATGGTTCTTAGTTCTCAGCAGGGGAACTCCACACTGTCTTCAAACAAATAATTACGGGGAAGGTTAGAGGTTCACTCAAAGGTCATTTCTTTGGCTACTCGTCAGAATGTTTACATTAGTAAAAATGGGGTCCCGCTCATTCCACGGGGGATGCACAACAATGCAGAACATTAAAAAAGCATTCTGTGTCCTAGCAGGTCTTTATGGAAGCGCTGAACTTGGGCATGCCACTCCAGTACAACATTTTCAACTAGTTACCATGGCATGGATTGGATGTTCACCAGCAGTTAAGGAAATAGCCTGTCTTTGCCCAGTCCTACTGAACAAACAGGGGCAGGGCCCCTGAAGGTTTTCACCAGATCCCTTTATTTACTAAAGGCAGTAGAGATTTCACTGCTGCTGCTGTTGCTGCTTGGCCCCCACCCCCAACTTGGGATCCATGTGGTCTTTCTGAATTTGTGTTCTTGAACTGTATCTTTCAGATATTGCTATTTTGGGGGTGCCAGCTTCATAGTTCTATCACATTCTTTCAAATAACAAACATTAGAAAATATATAATCCTTCATTCCCCACCCCCTCACCAAAATCGTTTAGCAATTGTCTGCTCCTCTGATCTTGGGACATCTTATAAATCGCTTAGATGTTGTCATGAAAATTAATATTCAGTGAATGAACTTGAAGAAAACTTTGACAAGTTAAGCAAATAAAATTACTCCAAGATACTTAGAAAATACATGGAGCTATATAAAATGAAGCCAATTAAATGAGAGATTAAAACAATCAAACCAGGAATCATTTTTATTTATTTATTAGTAAGGATAAAATTTCTATACCTGGTAATTCCCAGAAATATATAACATGAAATTTTTCATCCTTAATTTTCAAATGACCTTCACTCAATGCTGAAGTAGTAGACACAACACATTTAGAGTCTATGTAAAATGTGAAAGTTCTAAGTTGGAAATCAACTGAAACTTCACTTTTTCGAGGGCCAACCTCCATTCATATGGAAAAATGCAACTTGCTGGTTCAAAGACAAAAGACTTGTCTTAAAAAGGTTTCTTGGATATTAAATGGGTCTTACAAAATAACATTTTGATGAGTTAAGTGTAAATGAATCAGACACATATGGATTAAGTTATCCTTGAATTTCACACGGGTTTAAAAAATAAGGGGAAAAGAGGGTCTTGGCAAAAACATTTTGGACTTTGCCAAACCCAAAACATTTCAAAAATTGCTGAAGACATCCAACTAACCAAAATGCAGCAAGCTGCACCCAACTTTAATGAGAAACCCCACAAGTTATTTCCAATCCAAAAGCTGTGAGTTTTTTCATCTGTATCTGATATTAAAAAAAAAAAAATTCTCTCAAGTTTTAATGTCATCCCAGAATGATTCTGAAGTTCAGAGGACATATAATATATACTTCTGTACTGGCATAAGTATCTTGACCCTAAGCTATAAAGTCTTCTTGGACATCAAATTGCTCTTACAAAGATTCTGAGTACAATTTGTATGTAAAATGCATCACATATGATATATGTCATAAATAAAATGTGTTACGAAGCTTAGTGCCTTAGAGAAAAATTTCATTAGCTTCATTGTGACTTTTTTAAGGACTACAGATAATTCCATTAGTGACTCCTCCGGGAATGAGTACCCTAAAGTGCCCTACTTCCATTGATTTGTACTGAGCACCAAGTTAATATCCAGGCTGAGGCAAAAGCTCTCGAGACCATCCACTAAGACCACAAACTTTCTCTCTAAATTTCACTGAAATAGCAAGCACGTTAGAACACGCGATCCCTAAAAATTATATACTACGACTGTGAGTGTAAAAATAAACTTAATTACCGAAATAAATTCAACGACTTTCCAAGAATCACGAGGCCATTCTGAGTGAACTTCAGAGAGAAGAGAATCCAGTAAAGAGAATACAGCCAAGATAGCAAAATAGGGCGGTGATTCCATCGCCCTGGAAAGATACCTCTTGGAGACCATGTTCCCACACAAGAGTTGAACTTTCAGCTTCGCCTCCTTTTCTGCACGCTGAAATCTGACCATCACTTTTCTTGTAAAGGCTTTTCACTGCAAAGCATAGTTCCGACTGAGAGAAGTAGGGTTAGGTGTCAGTTCTGAGTCTGGGTGGCTCCTCCCTCACCCGCAACCCTCTTTCTCTCTTCTCCTCCGCTTTTAAAAGAGCTGATAAATCCCTTCTTTCTGGTTCACTAACTTCGTGCCACACCTGGGAACCAACTCCTTTGGACAGCATTCCTTTTGTTAGCGAGTGCAGGCCGCCATGGAGCCCCCTGGAAGGCCGCCAGCCCGGAACCCTCCTCGGCAGAGTCAAGGATTGGCAGACTGAAGCTTTTCCAAGGCTTCCTTTGGCCAAGGCATGGGGCTGCACTGTGGAAGAGGGAGCAGATCAATTTGGAAAAGGTGCGGTAGGCTCCTTGGTGACGCGGGTCAGGTTAAGAAACGGAAAGCCTAGCTCCTGCACTTCCTTCGGCCCTGGGACTCATCAGCGAGGATGCTTCCTCCCAGCAGCTTGCTACTGGTTGGGGCTTCAAACAATGAGGCTTCAGCCTTGGCAAGACAGTTACCAAGTCCCTTCATTTTTCCCTTAGTTCACACATGCATACACACAAAAGCAAGTCTTTTTCTGTCCTGTGGTTATGGCTAAGAATGCGGTTTTCTCAGTAAGATACATTAAGATGATTAAATCAGTGGATTAAGCCCTTGAACCTCTACCTCGACACACCAGGACTGAGTCATGTTGAAAAGATAAGCTTTTCACTGTGGTCAGATAACAGGTCTTTTCTCTCCGCCAACTGTGAGCAAAGTAAATAAATGAGTGAGAGCCATAGGCGGTGTGGGGACATATTCGTAGGGCTTAATGAATTCCCTTGAGCAGTTGCTTAATTTAAGGAGCCTGGTGACACCATGGGTTAAGCATTGGGCTGCCAACCAACCACGAGGTAAGCTGTTCAAAGTCGCCGGCTGCTCTGGAGGAGGCAGACGAAGATGTGTGTTCTCATTAAAATGCAGAGTTTCGGAAATTCTAAGGAGCAATTTTACTCTATTCTATACGACAGGTCTGAGTTGGAATCAGAGTAGCTTTCAGTAAAGATTAATGAGGGGGTGCTCAGACATTTGTGAAAAACGCCATTGTCTTTCAATTATATTTTCCCCTTGTAGAATTTGACAAGTAGGCTTACCCACATAACTGAAAACACAGGAATTGTAGGTTCATAAGCTTATCATAATACTCTGGGATCACAGACATAGTCGGGTAAACCTAGGAATACCGTGAGTGTTGTTAGGCTCTGTCCCGTAGGTTCGGCCGCATGGCATTCACAGGCGCCCAACCCATGCCGAGTCCTCACCTGCCTGGCTGGTGGAGCCCATTGTGGCAGCCAGGTTCCATCCGTGTCCTGGAGGGTCTTCTTTGTCACCGAGTCTCCACCAAACATGATGTCCTTCTCCAGTTACTGGGTCCCTCCCAGTAACACGGCTGAAGTACATCCTTCCTTGGAAGCAGCATTCCAATTATCCTTCTGAGACAGAGTCGTTCGCTAGCAGTGTAGAGTCAACAGTCTTCACTAACATCATGCTTGAAAAGACACCGATTCTTCTTGTGCCTCCTTCTTTATTTTCCAGCTTTTGCATGTGTGTGAAGGAATGGAAAATACCATAGCGTGGGTTCGGCGTACCGCAAGCCTCAAAGGGGTATCTTTGTTTCCAACACCTTGTTTAGAGAAGTCTTCCGCAGCAGATTTGCACCGTGCAGTTATGCACCATTTGACTTCTTGGCTGCTGCTTGCATGGGCATTGATTGTGGATCTAAGGAAAGTGAAATCCTTGACAGCTTCAGTGTTTTCTCCATGCTTCATCCTGTTGAGTCTGTTGGGAGGATTTTGGCTTCTTTATGCAGCAGAGCAACCCCTACCAAGGCTGTAGTCTTTGGTCTTCATCAGGAAGTGCTTCAAGTCCTCTTCGCTTCCACCGAGCAAGGTGGTATGCTCTGAATCTTGTGGGTTGTAAACGAGTCTTCCTCCAATGCTGATTCATTCTTCTTCATTTAATACAGCTTCTCAGAAGATTTGCACAGCATGCATATCGAATTAAACATGGTGAAAGGGCATAACCCCGACACACACCTCTCCTGACTTTAAACCATGCAGTAATCTCTGTCCTCTTTGAACAACTGCTCTTGGTTTAAGTACAGGTTCTCTTTGAGAACAACTGAGTGTTCCACAATACCTGTCGCCAGAATCTGTCATGATCCACATAGTTGAATACCTTTTAATAGTCACTAAAACAAAGGTAAATATATTGTTTGTTATTCTGTGCTTTCAGCCAAAATGCATCTGGCAGCAGCAATGATATCCCTCATTTCACATCCTCTTTTCAATCTGCCTTGAATTTCTGGCAGTTCCCTGTCCATGAACTGCTACAACTGTTGTTGAATCATCTTCAGCAAAATTGTACTTGCTTGGGATATTATTGATTGTATTTGAGAATTGGTCCTTATTTTATTGGACCACCTTTCTTTGGAATGGTACATATATTGATGTCTTCTCACTGGTTGCCCAGGTAGCTGTCTTCCAAATGTCTTGGCATAGACTGGTGAATGTTTCCAGTGTTCCATCTATTTATTGAGACATTTCAATTGGCATTTTGTCAATTCCCATATCCTTCCTTTTCACGAATGCCTTCAGCGTAGCTTGGACTTTTTTTCAATACCATTGGTTCTCGAGCATATACTATACTTTCCACAATGACAGAACATCAACCAGTTCTGTGTCCCTTGAGTAGTGGTTCAGACAGACATGAGAGACCCTGAGCAAAATGACCAAGTCGATGATGCTGATTATCTTTGGTAGCCTTCTACTGGATTCCTTCAATATTATTCCTTGAATCGAATTCTTCCTAAAGCTATGAGGACCCACATAAACTCTTTACTAAAATAACCAGTGCTAGGCAAGCCCTTCTCAATTACTGTCCCATATTCTAGACTTTTCCATATAGCAATGTATTTTCTTCCATTTGACTTCTGATCATGTGTCAGTTGGCCTAATCTGCCCATGCCTTGATTTATTTCTTATAGTAATATAAAGTAATCAGGTCAGGATTGTTGTTAAGATAAAGGGAGATCATTGTATGTAACATCCTTGACACAGTGCTTAACCGAAACCAGTCAGTGAGAAAACATTTACCATAGAGTCTTCTCTGACTAATTTAACTTCATCAGTGTCAAAGATGAACTTGCCCCAGGGGGTTCACGCTGGCTGATCTTTTGGAAGTAAACTGCCATGCCTTTCTTCCGAGGTGCCCCTGGGCAGCCATGCTAACTATTACACCACCTAGGGACTCCTGGAACACATCAAGGATTCATTAGATATTAGCTTATCATTAAAATGGCCTCTCCCCTTGGACTCTGTTCATTCATAGGTTAAAAATGAAGAATTACTGGGTGATTATTAAATCTATGCTGGGCTGATAACAGGGAAATAATATGTTACCCCCCTTCAGGTACAATGTGCCCATGTGGTAGGTCCTTTCTAGCAATCATGACTTACTACAAATGTCTAAGTAATGGCTATGGGGGAATTTTAGATAGTCCAGCAGGTATAAGAAACTCTGATTTAAGAGAAAAAGAAGAAGAAAAGACTCTGGTGGCATACAGGCTGCATGTTTGGTTGCTTTCTGTTAAAAAAGGTTGGCAGTTTGAACTCACCCAGCAACTCAGCAAACGAAAGGCACAGAATCTTGTCCTGCAAGGATTACAGTCTACAAAATCCTATGGGGTGGTTCTACTTTGTCATATGGGGTCTCTACACATCAGAAATAGATGCTATGGCACTTGCTAATAACAACAACAGAGCGGGCCTACGGGGTGGAGGAAAGGCAGTGGGATGAACTCTTTTGGAATCATACTCTCTAGACCAGGGAGCCTCAAACTTTTTAAACAGGGGGCTAGTTCACTGTCCCTCAGACCCGTTGGAGGGCCGGACTACAGTTAAAAAAAAAACTATGAACAAATTCCTATGCACACTGCACATATCTTATTTTGAAGTAAAAAAAATGGGGCAAAAACACCCGGCGGGCTGGATAAATATACTTGGCGAGCCACATGTGGCCTGCGTGCTGTAGGTTGAGGACCTCTGCTCTAGACCCTGACTACTCTAAATAAGGTCCATGTACCAGCAGCATCAACATCTTCGAGTTTGTTAACCAAACCAAAAACCAAACCCACTGCCATGGAGTTGATTCTGACACCTAGTATCTTTTTTTTTTACAGATTAAAAATTTTATTTATTTATTTATTTAAAATCATTTTATTAGGGGCTCATACAAGACACCTAGTAACTTTATAGGACAGACTAGAACTGATCCTTGGGGTTTTTGAAACGGTAGATCTTTACTGGAGCACACACCATCATCCTCTTTCTCCTGTGGGACAACTGATAGGTTTGAAGCACTGCCCTTGAAGTTCCCAGCCCAATATTTATCCCAGTGTTAGAAAGGCAGAAATGTTGAATCTCAAGTTCCACCCTGAATCTGAATCTGTATTTTAAAACCTCTCCAGGTGATCTATGAACATTTTGCTTTAGTCACCTGCCTGCCAAATCGATGATCTCTAAGAATAGATGCTTCCAAAGATCAAGAGGCAGTAGATCATGGCTGTGGAAAGGAATGCACTTTTCTCTATAGGTAACCTGCTTCTAAACAATCTTGTACACAATGGCTTTGGCAACAAACTTTTTGTAATAATTTTATTCTCTCTACGCTTCTCAAAGGAAAAGTTGGGACCCTAAGATCTTTTTGTGGAAACTGAGGTTACCTTCAAGAATAAATGGGGAGGGAAATAAAGTAGTAGATTTCACTACCTTTAAATTTTTTTCTTCACCTACTTATGTCCTTAAAAATAAGTATGATTATTTTTATAGTCCTAAAAAGTTGAAAGGTTATATGGAAAATATGGCATCTTGGTTAACTAAGGCTTATCTATGGCCCATAGTGGAAACTTCTTACCAGAAGCATTTGAGAAATTTCTACTCAGAAAGGGAATTATCTCTTATTTCCTTTATAATGCTGAGCAACAGTAAACACTATTCTGTGACAGTAATCACATCTGATGGCACATAACAAAACATCCCAGCAGGTTCTGACTTTTGAAGCACTCTGCTCTTACAGAATGCCATCAGATTATTCATATGTGGCTATTTATCATGCACTATAAAAGTGATCTTTCAAAGCTCCTTGAAAGCAGGGAGGAGAAAACACTCAAACTTCCTTAGCTATTCATATCTAGAATCTATCCTCTTAAAGATAAAACACGAAGTCAATAGACATAAGGTGTAGTATATTACCTCACCCTGTACACGATTTATTGCAGATGGACATCAACTAGAAACTGAATTACTTTGAAAGTTTTACTATGGACATTAAAATTCCAGCTCTCTCCATTAATACACCTTATTGGGCTTCTGAGAACAACTTTTTGCAGGTATGGAAGGCATGTCCACAACTTTCAATTCCACCAGCCTCAAAAGAAGGAATGATCGTTTTGAAAATTGCCAATTACCTGTGCAGCAACCCTATAGCCCGAGCAGACTTTTAAAACCAACCAGCCACTTGACACTCAGTTACATGCATTCTTAGCCCATTCCCATTATGTTTCTCGACATTTACTAATTCACTCTAAGAGAAGATCCCGACAAATTTAGTATGCTTTTAGCTTTCATGAACACCTTTGATTGAAGTACTAATTCTCTATCCCACTTCTCAGTAGAAACCACCTAAGCATTAACTTGTCCAAAATGCACCAGGCTGTTTCGCAATTCTGTAGTAGATATGTTTGAAGAGATCAAGGTGCACTCACATGCCCTGTGCTATGGATAACTCTCTGATTAGCTTGTCATCTGCTCCGAAGAAGATGTAGGCTGATTCTCCCATACAGTCTAGCAGGCCAGCTGTTAGCTGCCTGTCAAGCCCTCAAGTGGACAAGTAGTCCAGGAGCAAAAATGTCACTCCTTTGATCTGGCAAGGAGCAGCTGCTGATTTATAGAGTAGGACTTTGTTCTTCCATTCTATTTTACTTTCTTTCCTCAGGCAGAGCCACAAAATCCAGGAGAAAAAAAAGTGCCGTTCCCAGCAACATCAACAAGCTCTGACAACTGCACCAGAGTTTTTCTTGGCCCTAACAAAGCTTTCAGGCATCTCCTTTGACGCTCCCCTTCCCCTTCCCCTGTTCTCCCCCCTCCCTATTTTTTGCAATGCGGTAGTTATTGTTTAATTCAGCTTCTGTAAATGGAATGGACTGTGGCCAGCAAGCCTGGGGCATAAACACACCTGTCTGAAAGAAGCCTTATTGTAGCTACCATCTACAAGCAAGCTCGCATGAACCATGCGGTCCCGAGTTCAGAAAGAATGCCCCATTTTTCTTGACAGCAAATTTTACCCTAAGTGAGTTTCTATTTTTGGTGCCACCAACCTATGAAGACCACATTTGAACTGTTTCCTCTCGGATGGCATTGCACTCTTTAAATCAGAGAGAAAAAAAGATTAGGTAGGAAATACACTTTCTTTTCTTTTTTTTAACTTGTGAGCAAACAGATCCATCAAAAATGTTTATTCGCTGTCTATAGGATCAATCATTACAAGCTAAACTAAACATCCAGGAAGGCTTTCCCAACTGGATCATCAAAGACATCATAATGCTGATTTCATTACTCTTGATTTATACTGACACAGTCTTCCCTAAGTAATAAACACAGAAGATGGGGGCGGGAGGCGGGTAAATCAACCACAAAATCTACATAAAGCATGTGCATTGTCTTGTGAGAATTAAACTGGTTTCAAATGCATGCTCCTGTTCTCAAATGGATAAATCCGTCAGGGTAGAGACATCCTGTCAACTAAGTGAGGACTTGACAGAATGCAGCTCGGAGACATATTTTGAGAAGTCATCAACCATATAAGGGAGTCCCCCCAAAATAAAAATAAAAAAATTAAAAATGGAAAAGCGCTCTACTGGGCAGAGCTTTTTGTAGTATGCATTTTTCCCACTAGGCCAGTACCGTGCAACTGGCTCTCAGTTAGTACACCCAGTGGCGTCATCTAGGAAGGTTCTCTCTGGTGACTGAATTTTAAAAATAAAAGCAGTTTATTTCTTTCTCTTTAAAAAAAAAAAATCATTTTACTGTGGGCTCACACAGCTCTTATCACAATCCATCAGTCCATCCATCCACCCATCCATCCATCCATCCATCCATCCATGTGTCAAGCACATTTCTATATTTGTTGCCATCATCGTTCTCAAAACATTTGCATTCTACTTGAGCCCTTGGTATCAGCTCCTCATTTTCCCCCTCCCTCACCTACCCTCCCTCATGAATCCTTGATAATTTATAAATTATTATTATTTTTTCATGTCTTACACTGACCGATGTCTCCCTTCACCCACCTTTCTGTTGTCCATCTCCTTGCAGAGGAGTTATATGTAAATCATTGTGATCAATTCCCCCTTTCTCCCCCCACCTTCCCCTTCCCCTCCTGGTATTGATACGTTCCTTATTGGTCCTGAGGGGCTTATCTGTCCTGGATTCACTGTTGTTTCCAGATCTTATCTGTACCCATGCACCTGCTCTGGTCTAGCAGATTTGTAAGGTAAATTGGGGTCATGATAGTGGGGCAGGGGGGAGGAAGCATTAAAGAACTAGAGGAAAGTTGTATGTTTCATCAGTGCTATGCTGCACCCCTGACGGGCTTGTCTTTTCCTCATGACCCTTCTGTAAGGGGATGTCCAATTGACTACAGATGGGCTTTGGGTCCCCATTCCACACTCCCCCTCATTCACAATGAAAAAAGAAGCAGTTTCAACCTCGTTTTTGTGCTGGCCAATTTAGGAGAACAGCATGCAGCTGTGAAATTTTGTTTCCCCGCTCAGGAAAAATGCCACAGAAACTGTTGTGATATTGACCACAGCTTACAAGGACAGTGCTATGGGGAAAGCTCAAGTGGTTTTCTCATTTCAAAAAAGGTGAAATGTTGATTGATGAACAACTCTCATTCTGGACTCCCATCAAGTTCCCAAGTGTACCAAAATGTCGACAAAATTCATGCACTTGTGCTTGAAGTCTGAAGACGACAGACCAGTGAAGAAATGGGGAAGTTTTCTGGACCATCTTGGAGTTTGGCTCAGCAAATTTTAACGAAAGATTGGGGAATGAGGAGGTCGCTGCAAAATGTGTGCCCCAGGTTCTGACTGAGCAGGAAAAAGGGTCTCGAGTGGAAACATGCTGTGCTTTGACAGAACAGCTCCAAGGTGACCCAGATGTTTTTCTCCAAGGTCATTACTGGTGAGAAGACATGGTGCTATTCTTAGGACCCCGAAAGCAAACATCATTCAAGCCAGTGGAAGACGCCATCGTCACCTCACCCCAAAAAAGCTTGTAAAGTGAAATCAACGATCAAAATGATGCTCATTTGTTTTTGTTTTTAATGTGAGGGGGATAGTGCATTTGGAGTTTGTTCCACCAGGTCAGACTGTTAATCAAACTTTCTATGAAGAGGTTCTGAAAAAATTGCATAATAGTGTGTGACAAAAAAGGCCTAATTTGTGGCAGACAGGGGACTGATTGGCTTTGTCACAACAATGCACCTGCTTACACAGCCATCTCACAGTGCCAGTTTTGGGCAAACAACAGCATGCCTCTCTTGTCCCACACACCTTACTCACATGACCTCACTCTGTGGAACTTCTTTTTGTTTCTGTGCATGAAGATGGACATGAAAGGACCACAATTTCAGTTTGTACAAGAGGTGAAGGAAAAAAATGAGGAGGTGCTGTCAGCCATCCAAACAGATGAGTTTGAAAAATGCTTCCAAGAATGGAATCGTTGAATTGACAAATGTATTAAGTGTATGGGAAGGTGATAAGTACTTTGAAGGTGGTAAGATTGTTTTGTAAAAAAAAAATTTAAATACCTAGCTTTGAAAAAAATTCCATTTTGAGGGGGGGCACCCCCTTGTATGGATGTACGCACACCTGGGAAAGTCAGAAAGCGCTGCTACTCGGGTTTCTGTTCTTGCCTGCATGCATTCGTCCCAAAGAAAACATGTTTTAAAATGCTCTGCAATCAGAGGATGGTTGCAGACAAGTCCTCTCAGTGTCACACTTGTTTTGGTTTCTTCGAGTGCCTTCAAATAAAAGGTCTAATCCCCTGGGGGAGACCCCAGGGCCAGTTAATTTCCAAGTAGAGCGAGAGGGGCTCAGAATGTTCTGAGAATTCCTCTTTCGGCTTCTGGACGGCTGAGGATCCTTATGTTTGTTAGGAGGAGCCCCCGCGGTGCAGTGGTTACACGTTGGGCTGTGGTCTGCAAGGTCAGCAGTTGGAGACCAGCGGCCGCTCTGGGGAAGGAAAACGGAGCTTTCTCCTTTCATTAACAGAGTCGCAGACACTCACAGGAGTTTCTACCTTCTGCCCTGCCCTATGGGGTCATTATGAGTTGGCACCCACTCGATGGCAATGAGCTTGAGGATTATTGTTAGATTTTCTCCAAGGACACAAGATGATCAAGGGGCTCACTAAGAAGATATTTTGAGGATATTGAAAACTGTGCTAATGAAGAAAAGGGCAGGACAGTTTCACTTAGAAAGCCCGCCGCCCCCATCACAATGCACCTGTTTCTTCTTTGAGGATAGCAAGGATGGCCCTATAAGAATTCCATTGAGAAACTTTACCCCATCCATCCTCCAGCCCAGGTCTTGATCCTTCAGGCTCATTTTGTTCCCTAAACTCAAATAACATTTTAAAGAACACAATTTGCGCCCTCTGTGTTTGCCCAAACTGTTGTTTTGACTTGGCATAAATGCAAAAGCATAGGATTCTTTGTGGGGAGGTTGGAGAGAGAAACACCACCTCCAGAAGTGTACAGAACTCAGTGGAGGATATATTGAGAAACAAGAACTTCATATTTTGATAATTTTGTTTATAAAGACTTATTGGATTTTGCAGCAATAGTTTTGACTTATCCTCCTGTGCATGCGTGTCTACATATATGAGTAGTCTTCAATTCTAGGATAGTTAGACAGATTCCTGTACAGGTCAGAAATGGGTGGAATGCAGATAAGGAAAAATAAAAAATAATGGTTGTTTAGAAATCCTCCCTTCTACTCACACTGCCCATCAAACCATGTTTAAGGGCTTGCCCCATGCCCATACCAAACTCCTTTTAAAATTTCTAGAGAGCAAAGAGATTTTTCTTAGCCTTATTTCTTGATTTTACTCCATGTTGCCTTTTGATTGGTCAAAAGTTACTAAAACCCTATGTTCTCAATGTTTAGGGCACTGCTCTAGTAGATGGGGTCCCTGGGGGTGGGGTGCATCCCACTGAGAGCCTGAGTCCCAGGGGTGGAACCAGGGCTTGGGGTGGAAAGGAAAGCACACCCCACAATGGGTGATACGGCCCCCTAGGTGTTACTGGAGCCATCCCCGGAGCGGCAGAACTGTGCAGATACCTACACTTTATCTTGACTGTGAGATAGCAGCGTGGCGCAGCGGAAGTGTGCTGGGCCCACACCTTGGACTGTGAGCTAAAGTGTAGAAATATTTCATTGCCAGTGGGAGGTGCTGAGTAGTTTCTTTGTCAGAAAAGGAGGATGCAGGCCAAATAAGCTTGGGACACCATAGAGGCAACTACAGATGAACTTAAAGTGGATGTGCATCCTTTTATGGTTATAAGCAAAGTAGAATAATGTTCTATTGCTAGGACTCATGTACATCAGAACTGACCTGATGGCAGTCAGTTAGCAATCTGTTGAGATCGTACAAATTCCATTCCAGACCACCAGAATAAAGTGAATATTGAAATAAAGCAGATCGCATTCTATTTGTCTCCTAGTACATATTAGGTTATGCTTACACTATATGGTAGTCTATTGAGTATGCAAAAAAGCATTATGAAAAGTTTTAAATCTCATGAAAATTATGGCAAAGTAACACAGAAACACACCGTGAACACATGCTGTTGGAAAGATGGCGCTGGTAGACTTGTCCAGTACAGGCTTGCTACAAATTTTAACTTTGTAAAATATGTCAAGTCCAATGGACCCAAGGGCAATAAAGTCAGGTGTGTCTGTTTTCTATATTTAATACTTAATAAAAGGTAAGTTTAACCCCAAAATGAAGGCAGTCATATGTGTAATATACAATTATACATAATTGTTTAATATATATGACAACATTTATTTTAAAATTAGAAAAGGTAGCTCATGCCTTCAAAGATTTTTAATATCTATGTTCTTCAGAAACTGGAAAACAATTTGAAACCACAGAACAAGCACAAATCAAAATAGTCAATTCCCGAAGGAAGCAAGTTGATGCTGAATAAAAGCACAGAACACCGGACAGGGCAGGAAGCAGAAAACATAAAGAAAATGGGCTACATGAAGACCCGTAGGCAGACCAAGGGTGATTTGTGCAAGGCAGAGTAAAAGAATTGGGTTTAGAGTAGCACCTGGCTTGGGACTAGACAGAAGGTTAGGGTTAACAGACACACTGGGGGCGGTTCTTGAATACTCTGAATCACTTAAGTTATTGAATGGTGGAGTGATCAAATACAGTGTCTAAGGAAGGTTTTTTCCAAGAGCTATTTACAGGGTGAATTGAGAAGCTAGTGGATGAAAAGTTCCCTTAGATAAGGGAACTCTTGTCTAATCCAGGTACCAGGGGGAAATAAAGTGAGCTCAGATTAGGGTAGCAAACAACAACAACAAACAACAATACCTAGGACATTTGGCTTGGAGATCTGCTGATGAATTATGCTGAGGTCTTACAGGGGAGATGTAAATATAAGAAGAGAATTGACCTGCGACGCTAAAAATGCCACACTACACAGTTGACGACAACTGGTCCTGGAGGAGAAATTCCTATGTGCCGCAATGGGGGTAGCAAACTCAATTTTTAAAATGTTGCTTTTGAGTTGACTGTGGGACTTTCAGACTAAGAAGCTAGATCACCAAGATGTAGCGCTAAATTAGAAGGAACGTTTAGAAGCATCTTCAAAACTCCCAACTATGAGCTGCATATTGCAGCAGCAAGTACAATCAGTTGCCTGGCTTTCTTAAACCAAAACCAAAACAAACTAACAACAACAACAACCATCTTCACATATCCTCTAGATTCTAGAAGGCCCTCTCCCTAATCATGGCTGGCCACATCAAGTGTCAGTAAAATCCTTGTTTCCAAAACTTTGTTCTTAACTCCAGGTTCCTTTCTCATTCCCCATGAAGATAACACGTGACTAGAATTAGAAGTCCATGGTGATGACATATGTGTCATTCTGTGAGCTACTATGCACGCTGTGTTCTACTTCATCCTTAACAAGGGTGAATGTAGCGGATGTAGGAAAATACTAAGAGGGAGGCCTTTTTAAAACGAGAGCATAAGACAATTAAGAGCAGGCTTTCTCTAAGTAGTGACAACTAATTTAGGAGAGAATTGATAGGACCAAGTGTTATATTTAAAAGGGACTGCGTTATGTGTGATGGCTTCCAAATTGTGTCGTGTGTGTGTGTGTGTGTGTGTGTGTGTGTGCGCGCGCGCGCTCTCTTCAAACTATAGTTTTCTTCTCAAATGGATCTTTAAAGTGAAAAATCTAGCACTTCACCCAAAATGGTGTGGAAACAAAAGGTGCTCCATCTCTGGGCTTCAACTCGGACAGTCTCATCCCAGCGCTCCCAATCTAAAGCCACTTGGTGTTTGGAAGGAAGGTGCTATGCATGTGAATGTCCCCAGGGCCCTTGGTCTGTGGGGGTTCTTTTTTCTAAAGCAGCAGGGAATCCTTCAGAAGATGAGATTGGAATCCCAGAAGTGTTTGGATGGGTTATGCTCGTATTCTTTAAATTCTCCTGCTGCTTTGGAAGAAAGGATCTGGAAAAGGACACTTGCAGAAGGTGGCAATACTCTTAGGGTCCGGTATCAATACCACTGCTTTCTTTACACTGTAGCTGGGTCTCTTGCTGGAGAGACTTGTTTGAGATTTTAGCACTTCTAAAGCGAATCATAAGTGAGAAATCTCCTAGGTGTTAAACTTTAGAGTGGCTTCAACCCAAAATATGAAAAAGAAAAAAAAGAGAGAGATTAAAACACAGAAAATCAAATAACACTAAGAAAAAGATCCAACAAACAAAATAAGAGAAATAGCGCATGGATATTTCAGTCTTCCTGTAGATTTTACCCAGTTTCCACCAAATGTTATAGGACCAGCTTATATTGGCATCTTGTAAAAATGTCAAGGAAAGAGTTTCAGAGATCAAAAAATTTAAAGACACTTTAAGTAAACTGTCGTTTTAAATTACTGTAACTCTAACAATCTTTTAAGATTATTATGAAAATATGCTCTGTCAGGAAGCAAAAAAAATCTGTTCCTGAACATATGACTTACTGTCCTCACATTCATGATGTTCAATATCAAAGACTAAATTCCAAATAAAATTTTCTGACTGCATTTTATTAATGATGGATTAAACATCATTTACTTTAACACCACAGCCAGGTAGCACTCTGTCTTCTCCAGAAATGTGATGTGCAGGCTTTCCAATGTGACGGTATTATTACCCACAAAAGTTTTAGCATCATCCTGTAATCATAAAAGACATAAAATATATCTTTATAAACCACAAGAGACCTAGCAGGCCAGCAGTTATGCCACATCTGCTTTAGTCCTTAAACATTTCAGCTTTAAGGGGTTAGTGAGTGGATTTCCCTTGCCCCTGATTTGCAAAAAAATAAAGATATCAACCCTTTGATTACCGATATTCTACTCAAAGGTATAATCTCCAATAGACAAAGAAGTAAACACACCAACTTGACAATCCCTACAGCATATTCAGATTTCAAATCTCTTTTATCAGCATTTCCTAAAGCACTTTAAAGTACCCCCTAGAAACAGAAATGGTAGCATTGGCATCAGCTCCACTCTCACAGTAAAGATAAACATCCTAATTTATCAAAAAATTATTAAGAAATTAGTTGAGCTGTCACAGATTTTGCCACAGCAAAATTCTTTGTTATTACCACTGCAAAAATAGTGCATCTTAAATAAACTGTTTGGTGAATGAGTAACAGAACGAATGAATGAAAATCTTAGAACGAATTGAGAATTGAGATTCCAAGCACCCATGGGTGTTTTCTTGAGCTCATTTTCAAATGGCATAGCTGAATTCCTGATGAAATAATTTGCCCTAGGGCGGGGCAATGCTAAGACAGGCAATACATTATCTTTGCATTCAGAAACAACTAAAGATACAGATGAGATGTTAGTTTAAAAGCGTGATCCCATCTGGGCAACAGAAAAATCAGGCCAATGTTGAAAGCAGGTGTGAAGAAGAAAACCTTGATTTGGCAAAAACCTGAGACAGTAAGTAGTCTTTTCTAAACTAGGTAACAGTGCACCCAGTATGCAATTTGGCTATATGTGGGCCTGCTAAGGGTGGGTGAATTCAGCTGAGAGGGCAAGAAGAGTATTGGAATTGGGGTCAATGAGGTATTGTGAGTGTGAGTGTGAGTGTGTGTGTGTGTGTGTGTGTGTGTGTGTGTGTGTGTGTGTGTGTGTGTGCGTGCGCGCGTGCAGAGAAATGGAGGGTAGGAAGGGAAGTAGAAAGACTTCTAGGATGGAAAAAGAAAAAGGACGTTTTCTTAAAATACGTTTCTCCTCACTATGTCTTCCCAAGGAACTATTTCCCAAAATGTTATTCTGAGGGACACTGGTGCCAATAGACGTTTTTCCAGAGTAGGGGTCCTACACCCCATAAGTATAGAGAAAGCACTAAGATAAACAAAGGCGAAGTTGATTTTTTTCTTTTCTTCTCTTTTGCTGCTAGGTTGTTACAACCTGTTAGGGATTGAACTGTGTCCCTGTAAAATATGTATTAGATTCCTGGGTTTTGTCCCTGCAGATGTAATCTTGCTGGAAAACGCTAGGGTTTTCTTTTGTTATGCTCATGAAACCTACCTCTGTCAGGGTGGCTCCTAAACCTCATGACGGCTGAGTTGTAAGGAGAATGGACACAGAGACACTCTCAGAGGGTCAGACAAATGGCATACGAGGATAGTCTAAGGAAAGCTAAGGAACAAGGCATGCCTTGAGCTACTGGCAAGGATGGAATGAGACCCTAATTTGGACTTTTCTGTCTCTACCGCTGTGACAGAATAAATGTCTCTTCTCTACAGCCACCCACTTGTGGCATTTGTGATGCAACTTTAGATGGTAAGACATGGCCTCTCTGGGCTTAATTTAGTTATTAAGGTTTTGAAGGGTGCTAGGATTCCAAAGATTTCAAATTCTGGGGTTTGTTGTTATTTTTAAATCAGGAAGTGCATCTTAAAACAATCCACTTGAAAAGACAGCTTCCTTTTTATATATCTCCATGTCAAGCTCAAACACAGAGGACTGTTTAAAGGGCTTGCGGGTTTCTAACAACTCTACTTCCCAATAAGATGTGACCCCATAAGATGTGACCGGCCCGTAGATCGGCCCCCACCCCCAAATGTGTTATCTGGAAGGTCTACTAGAACTTCTCTAGCTCAAAGGTAATTTGTTTTGTTTTTTAATTTTTTTATCATTTTATTAGGGGCTGATACAACTCTTATCACAATCCATACACACATCAATTGTGTAAAGCGCATTTGTATATTCACTGCCCTCATCATTCTCAAAACATTTCCTCTCCACTTAAGCCCCCGGCATTAGGTCCTCATTTTTCCCCTCCCTCCCTGCTCCCCCTTCCCTCATGAGCCCTTGATAGTTTATAAATTGGTATTTTGTCATATCTTGCCCTGTCCGACGTCTCCCTTCACCCGCTTTTCAGTTGTCCGTCCCCCAGGGAGGAGGTCACATATAGTTCCTTGTAATCGATTCCCTCTTTCCTACCCACTCTCCCTCTACCCTCCCTGTTTCGCCACTCACACCACTGGTCCTGCAGGGCTCATCTGCCCTGGATTCCCTGTATTTCCAGTTCCTATCTGTACCAGTGTACAACTCTGGTCTAGCCAGATTTGCAAGGTAGAATTCGTGCCTGGATAGTGGGAGCGAGGAGGAAACATTTAGGATCTAGAGGAAAGTTGTATTTTTCATCGTTGCTACATCGCCCCCTGACTGGCTCATCTCCTCCCCGAGACCCCTCTGCAAGGGGATCTCCAGTGGCCTACTAATGGGCTTTGGGTCTCCACTCCGCACTCCCATCATTCACTATGGTAAGGTTTTTTGTTCTGATGATGCCTGATACCTGATCCCTTCGACACCTCGTGATCGCACAGGCTGGTGTGCTTCTTCCATGTGGGCTTTGTTGCTTCTGAGCTAGATGGATGCTTGTTTACCTTCAAGCCTTTAAGACCCCAGACGCTATACTTTTTGATAGCCGGGCACCATCAGCTTTCTTCGCCACATTTGCCTATGCACCCATTTGTCTTCAGTGATCCCTTCGACACCTCGTGATCGCACAGGCTGATATGTTCTTCCATGTGGGCTTTGTTGCTTCTGAGCTAGATGGCCGCTTGTTTAGCTCAAAGGTAATTTGATCATTAGGAAGCTCGCTTAGGTTAGGCTGTTTTCTTTAACATCCTTTGCTCAGATTCGCCCACTCAATGGAATATTATTTTTAAAAAGCAATCTATCGTTGATTATTTTGATCTGCTTAAAATTTCAGCTTCCAAATAATGGCTAGAATCTAAAGAATAATCTTAAACCTGCAAGCTTTTGTTTTGTTAGCCCCATCTTTCACTAACCCAACTGGCGATTGGGTTACTGACATCTGACTTTACAGTCTCTTACTTATGTAGAAGAGTTGTGGATGTGGAAGATGCAAGATGGGAAACACACACACACACACACACACACACATACACGCTGACTGTGGGAAGAGGCGGATCAAGGGGAAATGAGAAGAGGAAAGAGGCAGTGCTACTCTGGATAATATGTATCAATGCACATAAAATGCTCCCTACATCGCCCCAACCCCCAACAATTCCACTCCCTTGTTTATAGAGTCTACAAGTACAGCATCAGCTTTTACTTACGACTGTGTTAAACACCACCTGCCTGCCCTCTGAACCTGACTGTCCCGGGATGAGGTCAGCCCGGTGAAGGGCTCGGGTTCTATAAGCACTCCTGTCATTCAGGCTAACAGCAGTGATTCACTCACAGGAGGCAAAAATGACTCAATTGTTGGGCTTATTGACTCCAGGGAGCACAGCTACTCTATCATTACCATGGAGGGCAAACACCCCGAGCTCTGTTTTGGTCCACTTAAAATTACTATTTGCTGTGAAGGATTGGCAAAGCAATTCTTAAAATGATGGGGGTGAAAGTCAGGCAAGTGCCATTATGGGCTTTTCCTTTCGTTGAAGCAGAAGTAAGCAGTATAGGACTCACTCTGCGCCTGACCCACTTATTTAACCTTTTGTTCACTTTGATGTATTAACATATATTAACTGGCTATAAAAGCCCTGGTGGGGTGGGGTGGGGATAATAACCTCTTGGTCAAATTATGGTCCCGTTTTCATGGGTAACCTCTCCTTCGGTGGAAATTAAACCCCAATATAAATACATTTTAGGGACAGACAGAATCGAGGGGGAATGGCCCCCAAACAGATGCTAAACAACTGTCCGGTAAAAACTACAGTAAACTTGGAGTGCTTGGGTAAATTACACACGAGAGGAACTATTTGAAAAACCAAATAAATTTAATTAAATAAGTTGCAAAATTATTTTCCCGTCTCTTATCTACTCCCCACTTGGTTAATATCCATGACACACTGATGTTGCATAATTGCCCTTATGGAATGCTGCAGCTCCGAGCCCTAATGAGCTGCCTGTGCACAAAGGCAGCGAAAAGTGGTTTCCCTACAGAGTTATCTTCTCAATTATTTATACTTGCAACACTTTCACATAATGGCAGTTTTAAAATCAAACAAACAAAGCAAACTGTACAATAAAGGAAGGAGACAAGAAAGTGCAAGGACCTTTTCCCTTCTCTTTTGAACACCAGAAGGGATGGGCAAGCCATCTACAGTCAACAGCATTTGGCTCTTCGGAAAGCCTCAAGGGCCTTGCAGCCAGGACATTAAAGCATTTGCAGATGGCCACCTCTGTGAAGGATTACACAAGCTCCGCATACCAGCCTCACAAAATTTGAATCTGTCACTTCTAAGTATATAAAGGAATGCAAACTTTTATATTTTCCTGTGGCACGTTGTCTTTGAGAATCTGAAACCGGAAGACCTGCTCTCGACCCCCACTTTTCAAGAGAAAAGTGCTAACCTGTCAAAAGGATGTCAGTGTAAACAGAAAATAGTGGTGTGTGTCATAGGATCCCTTCGGCTGTCAGGGGTTTGCCTTATTTATTTTGTGTGTGGGCGCATGTTGCTGTTGTCCATACTTGCCTTTGGTCCAAAAACTTACTATACACAAGTGGGAAAGGCACTTGGTAGTTATACTGCAGATGAATATGAAAAATAACAAAGAATACAGTTCAGGCAAAAATAAGGTTCTTTCTAATAATTACATTACCAAAAGACCCCTGCCATTGAGTCAATTCCGATCATAGAGACCCTACAGGGCAGGGCAGAATTGCCCCTGTGGGTTTCTGAGGCTGTAACTTGTTCCAGGAGCAAAAAAGATCATTTTTCTCCTAAGGAGTGGGCTGGTGGTTTTGAACTGCTGGCCCTTCTGGTAGCAGCCCCATGGGTAAGTCACTGGCCCCCCAGGGCTCCTGACTGTTAGACCAGGATTAAATCCAAATGCTCTTTGCTACCATCAAGCTCTCTGGTCCTTTTGGTTCCTAGCACCTACCTTAGTAACCTGTTCAGAGTAGCTGCTCAATAAATGTTAACAGGATGGTTTTCCAAGTTAGCCCATAGGTGAGACTGAGGAGAATATATGTGTGTATGTATGTATGTGTGTGTATGTGTGTATATATATATGTATGTATACATACATACATACATACATACATATATATATATGTTGTTGTCTTTGAGGAGATTGTATTTTAAAATGAAAACTTTTGGCTTGGTACACCTGGAGCTACAAAATATCTAGACCTAGTCTAAGATTCTCAGTCAATAAGCACAAGTTCCAGTCTTTAAAGGGAGTTATCATCATTTCTTTAAAGTATATTCCACATTAAATGATGGTCACTCATGTATCCAGAACCTCTGATGGTGCTGTTGAGTGAACAATAGATTACAAATGCCACGGTTGGTGGCTCAAACCTACCAGCTGCTCTGGAGATGAAGACAAGGCTTTCTGATTCCCTAAACATTTACAGCTTTGGAAATCCTATGTGGCAATGGGTTTCCTTTATTGGGGTGGGGGGGTTGTCATTCATTTATCAGTGATGGCAGATACACATCAGTAATGGCAATAAAAGAGAGCTTTTATATCAACTATTCATCAAGACCACAGGTCTATCTGAGAACATATGGCAGTTAGTGTCTCATAGGGTTTCCAAAGGCTGGTTTGTCAGGAGCTCACCAGGAAATACTTCTGACACACCATGGGTGGATTTCACACCATGAGTGGATGTGATCCACCAACCTTTGGGTTAGCAGCTGAGCATATTAACCATTTGCAGCACACAGTGACTCTATCTCCCCTATTAGCCATTCCCAAATAGCACAGTGTTAAAGCAGCTGCTTCCTTAAAGTCACACAGTGAAATGTTATGAAGATACAGTTAAAGGACAATTTTAAAGATCACAAAATTTACCTCATAAACATTTGCATACATGCACACACATTGAATTGACACATATGTGTGCATGCTTGTGAATACTGCACTTTCACTTTTCACAAAAGTATCTTGTTACCTTAAGTGTCTCATGACTTGACATTCATGAGAAAAGCCAGCAAATCCGAGAAATTTTGCAAACACACAAGGTCTACTATGAAAGGTTCAACAAAGAAAATACCCTTTGCTCCAAGAAAATTAGACTGTGGTCTCTAACTCTGAGGATAGGTTGCAGCCATCAGAGAGAAGCCACTGGGACTGAGAAATAACCCAACCACCATCTTGCTTTACTTCATTCTTGAGAATCACTTGCTACCATTTAAAGCTTCTCTGAACTGTGACTAGCTAAGGTGGTGCCTGTGATAGGTAGGTTTATTGTGCCAACCTGGCCAATAAGAACACGTGGGATTAATACGGTCGTAGTTTGATTGGAGGGCAAAGTGTTAAATTGCTCAGTGAGCCTTGCCTCACTCTCTCTTGCTCTCTGGTGATTGGGCCAGCATGTGGTTACCTTAGCTAGTTCTCTGCCGTAACTTGCAAGCTACACTACCTGTGGGACACCCAACCCGTGGATCGCCGTCGCTAGAGCTTGAGGTTCCTTCGAGATCTGGTTCCACACGCTGCTGGTATAAACATTGCTTGAGCTTGGGACTGTTGGATCCTGTCATCTGACTGTTGGTGACCTGCCCTGCTGTTTGCTGCCTGTGGCCAGACTGCCTGCATTGCTCTATGGAAGGCTCAGCTGTCTCCTCTCTTGACCTTGGACCCAGCAGTCCTCCTGAGTTGAAGGACTTGCAGTATATTAACTGTTCCACAGAGTGAGTTGAATTGAGCCCTCTATACTGCTGTGTGGACCAATTAGCTGTTATATTCCTTCAAATGTCCTGGTTTTGTTTCTCTAGAGAACCCTGTCTAACACAGTGACGGATTTTGTAGCTATTTCCTTATATTATTCTCCCTTACCTGCAAGGGGAGATATCTCGGTAATGTGGTGTGAGCCAAGGGATTGCCACTCTGTGGTAGAAACTTAATTCTACTCATCAACATAAAAATTATACCCTACTGTGGTAGTTACATAACCTGCTGTCAATTTGAGCCTAGGGGTGGAGTTTAGCCTGTCAATCAATTTGCAGCTTGACGACCTCCTTTGGAGGCACTAAGGAGATAAACAGCTCACTGGAGGTGGGACACATGCTTACTCCCTGCAAAACAGTACTGATGATGAGCCTGATGGGGTTATGTTGATGCAACCAGTGCTCTGGAGCCGAGGAGCTATGTGGAGACCCCTGCCAGTGCTGAGATGCTTCCACTGTAACTGGATCCACAAAACTCTGCACCCACTGGCCTGTGATCTTCCTGCATTTGGTGTCATTGCAGGTGTTTCGTGAGTCTGAAGGGGAATTTATATGACATATCGGCTAATATGGGGTTTATGGACTTCATCTGGACTGGGCCAGGATGTTTTCTCAATATTCAATTGCTCCTGTATCCAAAACTCTTTCTTTTTTTTTTTCTACTTTGACCCTCAGTGTAAATTTATTGATTTTTCTTATTAGTACATTATCACCAGTTACTTCCCAAAATGGTGTTTATTAATTAGGCAGAGAAATATAGATTCATTTGAAAATAATTCTCCTTTTATGTTGCTTTCACTGAGCTTCTGTGTTAGCATGCTACCTGAGAGTGACATGGAGCAATTTTTTTTTTTCTTTTTTAACATTTTATTAGGGGCGCATACAACTGTTATCCCAATCCATACACACATCAATTGTGTAAAGCGCATTTGTACATCGTTTCTCAAAACATTTTCTCTCCATTTAAACCCCCGACATTAGGTCCTCATTTTTCCCCTCCCTCCCCGGTCCCCCCTCCCTCATGAGCCCTTGATAGTTTATAAATAGGTATTTTGTCATATCTTGCCCTGTCCGACATCTCCCTTCACCCACTTTTCGGTTGTCTGTCCCCCAGGGAGGAGGTCACACACAGTTCCATGTAATCGGTTCCCTCTTTCCTACCCATTCTCCCTTTACCCTCCCTGTTTTGCCACTCACACCACTGGTCCTATAGGGCTCATCCGTCCTGGATTCCCTGTATTTTCAGTTCCTATCTGTACCAGTGTACCTCCTCTGGTCTAGCCAGTCTTGCAAGATAGAATTCGAGTCATGGTAGTGGGAGCGGGGAGGAAACATTTAGGAACTAGAGGAAAGTTGTATTTCCAAAACTTTTCCTTATACACATGCGTGTCTATGAATTTGTTTCTCTAGTCTACCCAGACTAACACAACTATTTTGCCTTCCAGTCCTTCCAACTGTTGCTGCTGCTGTGTGCCAGGAAGTGGGTTCCAGTCATAGCCACTCCGGAGGACGAAGCAAAGCTGCCCTGTGGGGAGGAAGAGGAGGATGCCTGCTACTCCGGAAACAGAAACCCGTGGGGGCTCTTCTACCCTGCCCTATAGGGTTGCTATGAGTCAGCTTTGACTCAATGGCAGTAAGTGTGGGTTTTGAATTGTTATGGGTTTTTTTAGACTGTATGGTGATCCCTAGGTCTTTTTTCCTAAGGAATAAGCTGGTAGGTTCAAATTGCCAAGCTTCTTGGTTAACAGCGTAATGCTTGACCATTGTACCGCCAGGGCTCTAGGTGTGCTTTGTATGGAAGAATGGTCTTATTTGTGGGTGCGTGTGGCCATAGACTGTAAATTTTTTAAAAAAGGCAATGGTAAAGAAAATCCACGAAGAATGCACAGACTGTAAGAAAACTCCTGCCACAAGTACGGAAAGCATATCCTTGCTGATGTCAAATAGCAAACCTGAATGAACTCTGGTTGTGAAAGGCAGGGTGTGTGAAGGGGAGAACAAAGGCTGAGGCCTGGAAGAGTGTTGGGTGGTTTTTCTACCTTCAAACAGGGGCAAACTCTGAAAGGAGGTCTCAGTGTCTGTGAATGAACTCCAGTCCATTCGAAAAACCCAATTAAAGGCTCGATTACGGCCGAAAGAGACTCGATTCTGAGAGACGCGGCGAGCAAAATCGAGAGCTAACTTGGGGCTTTGAAGGGGCGCGGCTTCCTCTCGTTGAGGGTTCTCACTGCTGGAAATAGAAGTTGCTATCCACAGCTTGAGGGTCGTGATATTATATGACCTTCAAGTCCCGAAAGTGACTGATTCACACGGAACTTTAACCTGTTTTTACCCAGTGTTCCTCAACCACAGTAACAGACTCTCTTGGCCAGCCAACTAACTACGCACTGAAACACACACACACACACACACACACACACACACACACACACACGAAACCACAAATCTATATTGATGTCGTGCGAGACATAATCGTTGTTGTAGCCGTAGATCCATGCTCCAGATCTTTCGGCTGTCCTTCTACTACCTGGGGGACTTGCTTTGCGGCTTTAGTTCCCAAAGACTCAGCCTTCCGTTCACTCTCACTGGTGGCAAATCTGATAAGGGTTTGGCACGACTATGCCGAGGCTGGTTTACAATTTGTTTGGCAACTTCCCTTCCCAGATAAACATAATCTAAGTACGCTTTAAAAATAAATAAATCAATAAAATTTGTGTTTGCTTGTTCCTATTCCTAAAGATTCCCCCCACCCACCCCCCTACACACACACACACACACACACACACAGGGCTTCTAAAAGTTCCCTCAGGATGCTGGCTTGCAACCTAGAAAAAGCTTGGATTTCAGTTTCAGTCTCCGAGGTATTCTACTGTTCGGCTGGGCCGTGTGCGAGGAGGGAAGCTCTCTACCTTGCTGATTTAATTAACAGGATTCTTTTCATTATTATGGGGATTTAGTTTCTTCTTGCCTCTCAGTGTTTTGGAAACACTGATTTATGTTTTATATTTTGAAGGAAAATGTATTGTTCCTTGACAGCTGAGGCCCGGCACTGAAGGGACCCCAGGGAGGCATCCCAGTTGCCTCGCCAGGCTCACCTATGCGCTGCCATCTCAAGGGCCCGCTCCAGAAGGGAGGAGCGCCGTGGCTGCTCAGCGCCCCCTCGGGCCATTACGCCAGCAGGGGGCCAGCCCATTCCCATTTATGAGTGGTGGTATTAGTAGGGTGATCACTAACTGTGAATCACTGATTCATTTAAGTGGGGCCGGCAGTCCGTGAATCTTTAGAAGGGATCTAATCTCTTGAGTAAATGGAGCTCATTGAATTAGGTGGTAGGATACTCGGTACTTTTTTATGATGATCACAGCTGAACCAAAAATCAGGGCACACATTTCTAATGATGAATATGTTTATGGGGCGACGAAGTGAAATATTTCAAGTTAGTTCTATAGAAAATCCTGCAAAAATGGTCACACAATTCTATTGGTACTTCCAAAGTATGCAGTCCATCAACTTCTGGCTTGGAGAAAGAGTAAAACCGTTCATAGAAATTCTGAAAGACACATAGCTAATTTATATTTTTGGTGAACATTTTCAAATTTCAAGTCCCATAACCTGACTCTAATTAAAGTCTTTTTCTTTTCTTTCTTAAATCTCTTTTTCTATGAAAACTTCATTCATGTTACTACTGTATTCAGCTGGCGCGGAGTGCAGACTTGTATTCCCTTGTTCAATTCTCACAAACACCCCATGAAGTAGGGAATACCATTAGCATCCCTATTAGGGAAATGGAGATATAATAAAATCTGATCATATGCTCAAGGTCACACAGTAAGTGCCAAGGTGGGACTCACTTCGAAGTCTCGTGGACCTGACAGCTGTGGTTCTATCTGCCAGGGGTGGCACATGGAGAGTAGAATGTGATCACGTGGAGACACAAGAAACTGGCAGAAAAGCAGAAACCCAACTTTTGGTTTGAAACATTGGACACTTCCTCTCTCCATAACCCACCACTCTTGGTGGCATTAGCACATCTATAAATATTATAATTAGTCCCTTCTTTTCCATTTTAACAGGACAAATATGCTTTGGGAGAAGCGCAGCCAGAATGACCCATAGAAGGGAGGACGGTGAGATTTCATGTCATGTCCTTTGGGCACATTATCAGGAGAGACCAGTCCCTGGACAAGGCTCGGTACAGTGAAGGGGCATCGGAAAAGAGGAAGACTCTCAATGAGATGAAGCGGCACAGTGGCTCCACCAGTGGGCAGGAGCATATCACAACTGGGAGGGCGGTGCAGGACTGGGAGGTGTTTCATTCTGTTGTGCATAGGTTGTCTGAATCAGAACCAAGTCGACAGCACCGGATAACAACAAGAAGCTGTAGAACGATGATCAAGAAAATAGGGAGAGAGGAGAAGGAAGCCATTTTATGTGTGAGAAAGGCCATGAAGCTCGGTCAGAAAAGAGAAAAAAGGGACCAGCAAGTAACAGATTTGGAAGGTTCTGGAAGATATGCCTGAAGACAGGCCCTAAACAATACACATGAGCTCGTAATTCTAGAGTACTGAGAATTTTCAAATCGTTAAAATGGAGAGAAACGAGTATGGGAATGTGGAGGAAAATCATTTAAAATAATTTTTATCTTCAAACCAGATTCCATATGTTTAAGCTGTCTCATCCATTAGTTCTGCAGGATTATATGAGAGTTGTGCTTCTAAGAGTTGGATGATCTTTGTTTATTCCATCTATATGTCAGGGTTTCCAAATTCAGATCATAACTCTGTCCTAAATATTCAGGCTTATTGAATTTTCCCTGTAAAGGAAATCTGCAATAGATTTGCATCTCCAATCACATACTCCAAGGAAACACTTGTGTAAAATATCATCGGGGGCACCAATGCATCGTGACCCTGGATATAAACTAAACGAGTTTGGGGTCCATGAAGAGAGGAGACAAGAGACCTCTTGGAGATGAGATGTGCACCCCACAGGCAGGACTAGGATTTCTTTACACGTCATGGAGAATCTCAGATGGCAGCCTCTTCGAGTCGGCTTCATTTTCAGAACCACTTACAAAGAATCTCATTCGGATAATCTGTACGAAGCATTCACGCTTCAAAGGGTCTCCGGAGTCTCCCAGTTCATTTCCTTTTCTCTTATTTAGAGTCTTGAATTGTTTGTAGAAATTCTCGAAGATAAGATTCTTGATCTCCTTGGATAAATATTTATTCCGCGTCTGCTGTCTATTTGCCTTTCTGTTGAAAACTTTACAGAGTAGCACACAGACAAGAACTTGTAATGACAGGCCACCATTGTCAAAGTGGGGGGGGGGGAGCACTAGAGTTTGAATTAACAAAATGCCCCGAGGATCTCCTAAACTGATTGGAGAAACAAGACATACAACTATCAGTCAATAGAGTATGTGTCATACGAGAGGCAGAACAATTTAATTAGCAATAGCGGAGGCTTTGAAAGTTCGGGTTTGGACTTACTGTGTTAAGTTCTAACCTTTCTGTGCCATAATCTCTTTACTTATGAAGTGAGAATACATTATACATGCACTTCACAGTGATGGTAAGAAGATGAAACATGGAAGCCAATCTCTGTTGTAATTCCATTAAAACATCACCAGAGAATTGTAAGAAAAAAATGTTTGCACCCTTCTACAAATAAATATCCAACCTAACAATACTCCAGACACTGTTAAGAACACAGTGATCAGGAAGGATTAGGGTTTCTCTCAGAAAACGTAGAATGTATCAGTAAGGAGGTGGACAGGGTATCACAATTCAAGCCCCAACAAGAGAAGGGGGTTCAAGATGAGAAGAACAGAAAGGAGAAACATGCAGAGGACCCCCGCTCCTCACCAGAGCAGGTACAGCGGTGCCCTCCCGAACAGGCTCAGGAGGAAGACACTGCATTGGACTTGGAGGGTACGTGTGAATTCTGACTGTCATGTCTTAGTTATGTGACCTCTCTGATTCACCATTTCTCAGCAAAAGGATAGAGAGGAAAGAGATCTCATTGAGTGTTAGTAAGAGTTGAACATTTATCCAAACAATGCGGCGCTGGGACTGTTGCTATTCAAAGGCAGTTGAGTCAGTCCTGATACATTGCAGCCCTGTGTACAACAGAACAAAACACTTCCTGGTTGTGGCGTCCTCCACAACCACTGCTTGTCTCAGCTCAATTTGCAGTCACGGTGTCAATTTATCTCCTTGATGGTCTCTCTTTTTTTAGCTTACCCTGTACTTGACCAAGCATGATGCTCTTTTCCAGGGACTGGTCCCTCAAAGCACGTGAGACAAAGTCTAGCTAATTTTGCTTCTAAGGATCATTTTGGCTGTACTCCTTCTAAGACACATTTGTTTGTTCTTCTGGTAGTCTGTAGTATACTCTCACTCTTAAAAATCTTACAGTAATTTCAACAGCACCGCCCTCTTTGATGCTTCTTATTTATTGTCCAGCTCTTGTATGCAGATGAGGCGACTGAAAATATCATAGCTTTGGTCAGGAGCATCTGAGTCCCTTCTCAACCCTTTAAAGATGTCTTTAAGCAGCAGATTTTCCCAGTGAAATCCATTATTTGACTTTTTGATTGCTGCATTCCATGGGTGTTGATTGGAAATTGGGATACTATACATTTTTTAAATGTACTTGAAAAATAGGGAAAGGCATTCAGAAGAAATCCCAGTAGTCCCCAAAACAATCCTAATGGAGGCTACGCGTAGGGGAGAAAGGAGAGGCTTGTTACTTCTACGGACAGCGTCAGCCTCGGAAACCCACTGGGGAGTTCTACGCTGTCCTATGGTAGAACTTGCTAGGAGTCAGATGGCAGTTAATTTGGTTTTGAGCTCTGGAGGCTATGTGCACACTTTGTCCAATTGTAACACACCCACTTCTACTATCATTTAAACACTGGCGGATGTACTTTACATTTTACTTACACCATTAACCTGCATTGAGTCATTGTTCTATTTACCAGCAATCACTATCGGAATGTTGGGGGGGGGGATGGATAAGCATTAGAGGACACAACTTTAAAGATATTTTTATTAAGTTTAGTTTTTAAGGTGTTTGTTAGAGTTTTCTCTGTGTATGGTAGTGATGGGCATAAACATAATAGGTGCGCCCTTGACTGGAGCTCACAAATCTTTAGGCTATAAGAATCACATGCCTGTTTTATTCATTCCCCCTGAAGTTAAGGCAGAGGAAGCAAACATATCCATGGCTGGAGCATAAGTACGGGTGCTCCAGTGAGGGGAGAAGATTCATAGGGGCTGTAGATAAAGCTCCAGATACACGGAGCCACTAGTATCTCTCTCCAGGAACTGCCGTCTGCTTTCTGCCTCCTTCTCTGCAGGAACAACTGAGAGCAGTGAGAACAGAATGGGATGGGACCTATCTTGCTGACTAACAAAGAAGAGCTCCGTTAAAACGTCTTTACTTTGAGCACCAGTGCAGGATGCGGGTCTACAGAAGGACCACAAGGGCGGGGCAAAGGACCTCCATGTGGACTTTCGACCGGCGGCCATCTCTTATTCCTCCCTTGAAGGATGCAGGGTTAGCCCCTGACCTAGTTGACAAAGGGATGAGCTCTTTGCATCATCGTTATGCTGAAGGTAACATAATTCAGCAACTACCTGTGAATCACATTCTCAATCCAAAAAGTAAACAAAGGAGAGAACCCCATGCAGAAAGCATGTGGACGTATACTGCTCTACATTTTAAACAATCCAGAATGGATCTGACAAGCTGATAAATACAGCAGGAAGCAACACCCAGAAGGAAACAGAAGATCCCACGATCTGCAGGGTCAAGTGCATTTCCGAAGGCTTCACACTTGTCAGAAACCAAACCAAACCAAGGACGACAATTGCGACGGCCAGACCCAACATTGGAATGCCGCTAAGCCTTGGAAGGTCCTCATTCACGAATCAAAAAACGTATCGATAAATCTCGCGAGAGTGCAGCCCTCGGGAACAAAGCGGGTGAAGCACCTGGGATAAAATTTCAATGGGAGGTTGGCCCTAGTGGCAGATCTCTCAGGAAAAGAGATCCTGCAGGGTCTGAAATGTGTACCAATGACTGGACATCCAGCCCCATGGGACATAGAACTCAGAGATGCAAAGAAAAGGAGAACTGATCAGTTGCAGTAGAACAGGAAGTGTAAACAGTATCTGTTACCCATCAAGCACGGTAAACATGAACTTACTTGTGCTTCCTTCCTAATCTGTAATAAAACATTCACATTTGCTCACCATATCAAAGATTCTTCTAGGTATGGTTATCATTTTTCTCAACCCACCTACAAAATCAAAGCCTCTTTTCAAATTTACAGTCCCTTTTGGGGGGGAAATACTCAGAAAGGGAGGTAAACACAAGCTTATCTGTGATTTTTAAATTATCTGTAGTGAATAGTTTTATGCGGGGTTTGTTGTTGCTGTTGTTTACCACATCAAAGATGTGGTGAAACCCATGTGAAATTGCTCATTACAGCTTAGTAATTAAGCACAAGTAACCCCATGCTTACCTAGCTTACTGGATAATGTGCCCCTGGTAAACATACATTATTTTCAACAGACTATCATTTGGCTTGCTTTATAAGTCATTCACTACCCCAAACTCGACTCTCCTGTGTTCTAGGCTAGTTTATGTGGTTTCAAAAGATTTTAAGGAGTCAATTTTTACACCACGTTCAAAGAAAAACACAAACAAGACTCTTAATCCCTTGCTTTAATTTATGGGGCTGAAGGTGACTTTCTGCTCCACTGTCTTTCTTTCTCCTCTCGGCCCAAAGCTGGGAATAATTTGGCTCCCCTAAAGCATGCTCCCACTTTTAAATTACTCTCATTTGACCACCACTTAGTGATAATCCCATCCTGAGACCCTCGTACTGGGCAGAAACACTACTGATCTCTGTGGAAAATGAAGCTGAGTGGCTTGAAAACACAAACCCTGATGTGGCTGAGTCGACTGTGCGTCATGAAAACCCTGGCATGTAGGCCTGACAGAGCTCCACCGGGTTCATGACCATCATTCTTCCACAGGCAGAGCCCCAGCTCTCTCTCAGGGAGATCCACTTAAGGGATTCCCGTTGCTCATGCTTAGGTGGGTGCCTGACAAAAAACAAAGCCCAAACCCACTGCGGTGGATTCATGCCAACTCACAGTGACCCTGGGCGGGGCACTGCCAGAAGAATACGTGTTCGCGGGAGCAGACAGCCTCGTCACTGTCCTGCGGAGTGGCTCGTGGGTTTGAGCTGCTGACCTTGCCATCGGCATCCCAGACCTGACCCTGCATGCCACCAGGTTCCCTTTACAGCTCGTTCAGCTGGCACAAAATGTTTGTGCCAAAATACAAAAAACACTAAAAAACAAAGACTCGGTGATATATAGAGAAACATGTATGTGTTTGTCTCTGTGTGTGAACCATGAGTCAAGGGCTGATTGGATAACAGCTACCAACCAACAACATGTGTGTGCGTACCATGAGTTCACATTGAGAGTCCAATTCCAACACAACTCGTGTTCCCCATCGTTTCCTTGGTTCATAAACTCGAATTCCCTACCCCACCAGTGAAAAAAAAAAAAAGAGAAAGCAAAATGAGACATTTTCTTAACAGCAGGAAGTTTTACTCTCACGGGTCAGGAACGGCTATTTCCAGAGCCTCCACAAAGTCCCATGGTCAGGGATGTAGACAAACATGCACGCTAACACGCTTATGGCGCCTGCGGTTGAGGTACACGGTTTCTCTTGGACAAGATTGCCTTCGCTGTCTGAAGGAAGCAAACAGCTCTTCTACAGGATAGTGGAACTCAGGGTAAAGGAAGAGTAGTTGGAAGGTGCAGTCAGATAGCAGGGTCTAGCCCTGGCCAGATGTCTCTGAGCTCCGCAGCACTGAACAAGCCACCAATTCTTGAAGAGCCCACGTTTTCTCATTTGTGACAAGGGAACAATGATGTAAAGCCTGTTGGCTTCACAGCTCTGATGTGAGAATCAAATGACAGGAGAATCGTATTGCATCGCATCTATACACATGCTTTCAAGATTATACAGGGTCATCAAATACGGGAGGGGGGGCGGCGGAAAAGAGTAGTTCGTTAAAGAGTTAAAAGTCCTTTTTCGCCTCACCTAATGTTTTTATTCGGCATATTCTTTCTTCTTGTTTTGAATGTCAAGCTTTACAGGAGTTCATTTTTCAAAGGCAGCCCCCCCCCTCAAAAAAAAAGTCCCTAGAAGAAAGCCGTCTCCCCTCCTTTTCTTTCTCCCATAGACATTCCGTGTGAATTGCCGAAGTCTCTCTGGGAAGCCCAGTTTGTCTCATTGCTGTAATGGACATAGTGCAGCTTTCTATGCACTATTTTGAATGTAGAAGAAAGTCTCCTGACATGTAAGGTTTCCTGGCCCTCCAGAAAAGAAGGGGAAGAGCCCCCCTGCAGACAACATTGATTATTGTGAGTTGTCAGTCTGCCTATCAACACCATGTCACCCTTCGGTCTGCCTTGAAAGACAAACACACTCCACACACTACAAAATCTGCTCAACTGCTGGGTGGGGGGTACAAAAGATCATTGGAATCTCACCTGTATGAAGTCTGTTATACAATAAACCCAGTATGAAACAATGCAAGTACAGCATATGGCCAAAAAGCTTGATGCTTCCCAAATTCACTTTCCGTGGTTTCTCTGCGGCGGTTATCAACTCTGGCTAATGTTCTGTGGTGAACTGTGCTCACTCCATAAGAAAACACGACTCAGCGAGCGGATCTGATATCAGGCTTCGAGAAGACTGGTTTCTCCCATGAGGTAGTTAATGGTAGCAGGAGGGCGGACTTCAGAAGAAGTCAAACGCCCCCATCTGCCACGCCCCCATCTCCTTTACTAACAAGTTGTGTTTTCTAGAAGAACTCTGAGCTGAATGAAAACCGTTGACAATACTTGAATGAACACGACTTGTCTGCTTTGGCCATGTCTTTAGGAGGGACCAACTCTTAGAGAAGGACATCAGGTTTGATGACGGAAAGGCCAATGAGGTGATGCTCAGTGAGATGGTCGGGCACAAGGGCCACACTGATGCTCTCAAACAGGCGGTGGTGGTGAAGATAACGCAGGACCAAGTAATGGCCATAAAGTCACCGGGAGTCAGTCTCAACTTGATGGCCCCGCTAACAAGAAAACACAGCATCATGACAGTGCCCTTTGAGAAGCAGGGAGACTACCACTGGCTACTGTCTGCAGCATGATCAGGAAGCATCTTGACATTGACCATGTGCTCTGGAGAGCCAGACAGAGGGATGGAGAGAGAAAGAGAGGGAGAAGGAGAAAGAGGAAGGAAGGAAGGAAAGACGGAAGGAAGGGAAGAAGGAAGGAAGGAAAGGAGGGGGGAGGGAGGAAAGAGGGAGGATGGAAGGAAGGAAGGAATCAATGAATGAAGGAAGAAAATGAAAAGCTAAAGAAAAAAAATGAACTTGGGGAAAGCATGTCTCCCCCGAGTCCTCTCAGTTTTTCTCAGCCTGCCCACCCCCAAACCAAACCAAACCAGAACCCTATCCTAAGTTCCCATGAACACTAGCAAGCCCTGCTTCGAGTCACCTTGACGCACTCAGAGGGAAAGCACAGAATAGCCACCAGGCCTTGCTGCCTCCTGCATCCCTCGGCACAGGCTCGGCTGAAACAGGGGTGGAAAGGGGCCTGAGGAGAACTCAGTGAAACACAGCCCTGTGAAACCCTTTCTCCGCCCTTCCGTGATGCAAAAAAAAACGGGAAGGGAGCATCACTTCCAAAGGAACAAATGCTGCACAGCACATGCCCTTTGCATCCTTCCCTAAGGGGCTGGGACCTGTGGATTTCTCTGCAGCACCAGCAGGAGAAAGCCCTGCCCAGACAAATACCCATGCTTCATGTGACTGTATTTGCTAATCATTACTTCATAAGCAAGAGTAGATACACAGTGGGGCTATAAATAATGGCGGGAATGTAAAAGTGAATTGATCTGTCTGGCTATCTAGTAATACTCCTGGCACAGGACCAGTCTTGAATGGCTGCCAACTACCACAGAGCCAGCCAGTGATTTGTCTGGGGGTCCTGCCCTGTCAGGCAGAAAACCGTCTGGAAGCTGAACTCCCACCACTGCATGCACTGCCGAGAGCACCGCTGTGGACGCTCCCTGCCGCGCTTCCCTTCACCGAATTAGTGTAGAAATCACTTTCTCAAATCAGGGTGGGGTGGGGGTGGGGCAGGAGAAGGCAGAGGGGGGAAAAAAACAATCAAATTTTAAAAAGGATTAACACGTTAATCAAAGTCAAAAGAGTGAGAGGGAGAACTATTAAAAATATTGATGAGGGGATTTCTGAACATTTGTGAGAGAACCCCATTTTTTAAAAAAAATTGAGCACACCCTCTCCCCCCTCCCATTCCCATTCCCAAGCTTCCTGTGAGCTACAAGTCGTCACAAATGCACCTGGTGCTCCAAAGTGGACCCTGACGAGCCATGGGCCTGCGGGAGCAGGCTTTTCCTGACCTTCGAGGGCGGCAACCACTCGGCTCTCTCAGTCATACTGTGACCAAACGCACACGATCAGCCCACCCTCCAAATAGGTGGGCTTCCCTGACAAAGAAATGGGGGTGGTTCGCAGCAAGTCTGACAATCACAAGTCACACGCCAAATCTCTTTTGCAAATGGAGATATAATTATGCATTGATTGGCTCCCTCAATCCCCTGCCACCTATCCCTCTCCACTCCACCCTCTCTTACAGAGTTGGGGAGTCTGATCCCTGGACTGGTGGTGTGAGCCAATTTTCTCTGCGTGTCAATATGGCAAGGCAATTCGGGCCGCCCACTCCCCTCAGGATGCCTTGCAGGGATGCAGTAATGTGCCTGTCCCACACTACCCTAGTATCCCTCAAGGCTGCCTCCCAATCTCTTTGTAAGACCAGCCCTGGCTCAAAGGAGAGAGAAAGAAAATAAGTAAAGAGACCCCCTTAAACATACACACCCACACCCACACCCACGGAGAGACAGAAACAGACACACACACACAACACACACACAACACACAGAACACACACACACACACACAAAGACAGGGAGAGAGGCAAAAGTGTCATCAAATGATGACCTCAAATCAAGCCCTCTGACTGCTTGGTACACTTGACTCCCTGCGTCAGTCAGATCAGAACTGTGCCCGCGTGCCTGTTATCCATGTGCAGTGTCCTTACCAACAGACACAGCAGCGGAGAAGGCTGTCCTGAGGTAGAGGGTTGCCCCCTGTGAATCAGGAAGTTGCTAATTATTTAAGAATTGGCAAGTCGCGTCCCTTCCACGTGGTGCACGTTTATGGCTTCGAGACCACAGAAGTGTGAGGCGGCTGCTTTGTTTGGATTTTTTTCCCCTTATTTTTTATTGAATTTCAAGAAGACCAACCAAAATCAAACAAAACTGATTGAGATTTCACCTCATCACTTAAAATATAGTTTGTCGAGTACAGTCTGTGCAGTCATCCTCTGCTATACTTTAATTTGGTTTTAATTTTATAGGACCTGTTTTAACGGCGTATTTCCAGACCTTTATTTCTCTCACAGCTCTTAGCAAAATGGTAGCTCATAAACACAAGCTCTGCTGTATAGACTTTGCATTTCACCGCACAGTATTTCCTTTTTTATAGCCCTGGTCTTTCCATCTTAGTGCTGTGAGCTTGGGTCACAAATCTCTCTGCTATTCCAGTGTGTGACATCTTCCCTCGTTTGCCGCTGCTCATTAACAAACAATACTGCTGTGAAATTGGTTTAATGACAAAGTAATAAAATTGCTATTCTGCTCACAGATTGCCTGAGGCACTTTGAGCTCCTACAAGGCTTACTGTGGGTGCCAAGATACATTAAGCTGCTTATTCGTAAAAACGGCATCATCCGTTTTTTCACAGGTTTTTTCCCTTTCCTATCCAGCCCTGCTTCTTTTTATCTTCAAATAAAAAGATATATTTGCTTATGTTCTTCCAGGCTGTCAAATTTTTACTTGCATGCATATTTCTGGAAAATTAAAGTATATTTCATTTCATTTCCACCGCCCCACCCCACTCTGAAAGGTCACTCTGTCCCCACTACAAGGTTGTCCCTTGACAGAAGCCCCTCCACTTACAACATGAAGGCAGACTTATTTTCGTGCATTACGTCAGTGGGAGCCAGGGTCGTTTGAACCTATTTTGGGAGAGCAGGGGAATGAAACTATTTATGGAAATGGCTTTTACCTTTGTGAAAAAGCAGGACCCTCATACCTTCTCCCTTCATATTAAAACCGAAAATTTTACATGAAAACAACCACACGACTCTGGTAGCGACTACTCACATTAATATTTTATGAATAATAAAATATGTCTGCATTAAAGCAAAAATCTTCAGCAGGCACCTGTTTTCCATAATGAATTACACGTTCAGGGAAAGTAGCCTTTTTCCATTTGTCTAATGCCCATCCAGACCTGGAGATTTACTGCTGCAAGACAATGGGGAAATAACCCAATTGCGGTTTGACAGGTGGGCAGGTCTCGATAATTATGGCCAGACATCTTAACACTGTGCAACTGATGTAAATAAACATCCAAAGCACAGATCAATATTGCTTTCCTACTTTTGCATTTTGAACAACACATGCTAGCAATTTACATCCTTTCTCTCTTTCTGGCTGATTGGAAAGGCTGCATTCATTTAAACACATTGCATGCGTACACACACTCCACATAATTCTTTTAAAAGTATTCAATACACCCCAACAGCCAGCACTGTACTTTATAATCACATTACAGTCACCTGCTGGTAGATTTCTATTAATTATGTCAACTGACTATCTCAAGAACTCCGGAAAACATTTGGATTGGTCATTTGGATACCTGCACACCTGGGAGATAAATGAAAGAGAATGCAAACCAGGGAGGCAGAAATCAGGAACCGTCCAGGATTGGGGCATCTTTCCCCCTAGCCATAGACTTGGCATTCTTTACAAGTTCATGAGCTGCAGGTGCATCCTCTTCTACATGCATCCGACCTCACACATCTCAGGAACTACAGAATTTATTACAGGAGCCAAAAGATTTGCCAGGCCTTTGAGACGAGTGTCTCTCTCCCCCTGCCCCGCCCCGCCCCCCACCCAGTAAGAAAGAGAGTGCTTGGTAAGGTGTGAGGGGCTCTGATGTAAGGGAGTACATACGTAAACCAGAAACCAACTGCACGCGTGAACAAGGTACACTGCTCCAACACAGTGGCACAGAGGGAGTCAGGTAGAGATTTTAGGAAAAAATGACCAGGATGGGTCCAAGGGAAAGATGGAATAAAGGGACTGATCAGGAAATAAAGTGGAAGAAAACAAGAAACAACAAGCTGGGATGATCATCAAATAGTGGCCATACACCGTTTATGATAATCTTCAGATCTTATTAATCTTGGAAAAGAAATGATAAGGACCATTCCCAGGCCCCAGTGTGCATTTACTGGACATGCTGCTTCTCTCATGAGGAATTGATGCTAACGTGGCTTTGTTTTATTTATTTATATGCTTAAGAAATATGAGCGTGATAAGGTGAATGGGCACGCCCAACATGTTTTGCTTTGAAAAAATAATGGATGATAAAGGAAATGACCAAGGAGGCAGTTTCTGGGATGTACCAGGAGCTTGAATCTTTCAACATGTTGTCTGTTTCCTTCTTTCAGTGTGTGGGGGCTTGCTTTCTCTGTAAGCAGACCCTATCAGATGGTCATACTTCAGCCATTTGAAACTTTATAAACTCTACAGTGTGTAAAACGCAGATACTTAGTTTCAAATATTTGATGAGCAAATAGTTGGATAAAATCCTGCAGCGCTACTCAGTGCGGACCAGGATTTTTTTTTTTTTAATGACGACTGTATCATAACAAGGAGTCCTGGTGGCATAGTACTTACGGGTTGGGCTGCTGACAGTCAGGTCAGCCATTCGAAAGTACCAGCCAGCTCCATGGGGAAAAGATTGGGCTTTCTACTCCCGTCAAGGGCGAGGCTCAGGAACGCACAGGGGCAGTTCTGCCCTGTCCGACAGGACCACTATGAGTCAGACGGGACCGGAGGGCTGTGTTCTCTGGCTTGGTTGTGGCCGGAGCCATTTCTCAGGCACGGTGGGTCAGAAGTCCCGGAAGACTCAGACAACTCAGGAGACACCTCTTTGTCTCTCGAGCATCACAAGTACTGAAACCCTGGTGAAATAAAAAATCAAAACCATACAGAGGAGTGGAAGAGCTGTTTGTGAAGAGAGCGCAGCAAGCCCTTCTTGAAATGTGGTCCCTCTGGGGGGTCCTGGGGGGTGCAAGCAGCTAATGTGCTTGGCAACTCATGAAGGCGACAGCAGGTTCAAGTCTGCTCTGGGCTGCTTCAGGGAACCCCCATGGAACACAGCTAGATACTGCAGGTGAAGCCCCTAAATACTTAAAATCGGTTGTGGTGATGATTATACAACTCCTCAGAATATGAGTTGAGTTGTATGAAGTGAATTATGGGGTAATAAAACTGTCTTAAAAAAGAAAGATATGATTTAAACACAGTCAATGTTAGTGTGTCGGGCTTACCTAGAACCAATAGGAAACAATCCCTTCTGTCTTCTCGCTGTGGACCAACTCTTCCAGGGTCCACTGCTCAGGATTGGACCAAGAACTCTGGTCAAGCCTCTGCAAAGTGAGGGGTGCTGCTGATGAAGGGGCATCAAAGAGAGTGCAGAAATTCTCAAACATGTCCTTTTCCATAGAGAATAAGGCACAGCTCACGCCCAACTGATCAGCAGTTACTCCACAATCAAAATGACTCATAATAAAACCGTGAGTAGTAATCACGTCACTTATCTGGCCTTTTATCAACAGACTAGAAACTCCGTGAAGGCAGGCTCTGTGCCTTCAGTTTGCCAGTCTCTTCAGAATCCCATGGCCACCTAGTCCATTCCGATGCATAGTGACCCTACAGGACACCGTAGAACCGCCCCCCGTGGGTTTTCGAGACTGTAACTTTTACAATAGAAAACCTCCTCATTCTCCCACTGCGTGACTAGCAGGTTTGAATCGCTGTCTCTGCAGTTAGCAACCCTGTAGGTAACCAACGCACTGCACCACCAGGCGCCTTCTCAAAACCCAGCACTATTAATGTTTGTTATCTACCCGATCAAAAATCTAAATTGGTAGTGGGGAGGAGATGAGTCACTCAGGGTTCAGTATAGCAATAATGAAACTCACAACCTTCCTCTAGTTCTTAAACGCTTCCTCCCCGCAACTACCATGACCCCAATTCTACCTTGCAAACCTGGTTAGACCAGAGGATGCACAGCGGTACAGATGGGAACTGGAAACGCAGGGAATCTAGGACAGATGAACCCCTCAGGACCAGCAGTGACAGTGGTGATACCGGGAGGGATGGGGGAATCAATCACAAGGATCTACATATAACCTCCTCTCTGGGGGATGGGCAACAGAAGTGTGGGGAAGGAAGACACCGGTCAGTGTAATATATGATACAATAATAATTTATAAATTAT
>NW_022103915.1:93613773-93633773 GCF_000313985.2 Echinops telfairi
AAAAAATCTAAATCGATGGAAGAAGCCAGATATAGAGTCTTTTCAATTTGATATATCACTGACCCATATGTGATTTTCCACACTGAAGTTCACTGGACTGAGTCAGTAACACGGGGCAGGAGTGGAGAGAGCAGAACAGCCCTTCTAAAGAGCAAGCGCTCTGAGCCCTGGCTGGGGCAGTCTGCTTGTAGCTCTGCGGTGACGACTACAAGCTCCCCGGTGCGTGCAGGTTTCCTTTTCTTTCCCCTCCTGTCTGCACAGGGGGTTCCAACATGGTGAGACAGAGTTCCAAGCAGAGTGCTGTGTGGCCTTTGTAGATAGGGTTGGCATTCTCTGGATGATCAGACTGAACGTTCGGGAAAATATATTCTTGACTTCAAAGCCGCTGAGATAAAAAGCGTTTATGCCTTTTTCATTCACATGTGGTTTTGAACTGCAAGTGTCCTGAGGATAAAGGGCTCGCTTCCTCCTCCCACTGACTCTGCCAGGCCTAGCAAAGCTCTCCGCCTTCGGTAGGTCCTGGGCAAAGCTAATGCTCAGTGGACATTTGCTGACGACCCAGAAGTGGAGTTTTGAAAAAGGCAATAAACTTCCCGATTGTATTTTATGCAGGCTCATAGCAGGATGAATTTTAATTTGCTAAATATAAACAAGCTAATGATAGAAGTGGGATCTCAGCAGAATTTTGGGTAGCAGGAAGAAGCCAGTTTGGGATGAAAAATGATCTATAGAGAATACACAAAAACAGAATTGGCCAAAGAGATAGGTAGCATTTACTGCATATGGAGCTCTCACATGCAATGTGAAACATCTAGAGATATCCAGAGATTAACAGGAGCTACCCAAAGGCGTAGGAACGGCTCCTGACGCCAGAAGTTCTGGGCGGGCAGGAGTCCCCCGGGCCCAAAGACGTAAGGCAGAATCAGATGCTCTTCTATTAAGCCCGTCAGGCTGCGAGTTAGGCTGACAAGATGCAAACACCCACGCCTCAAAGGTCCCCCTTTTATGCACTATCACCCATTTCCCAGTCTCACGGCCCTAGTGTCATTTAAATGGTTTTTATTTTGTTGCTGAGGTTATGTCCAGCCTATGTAAAAGTGGCCCCTCCAATTAATGCTCAGCGTATTGGGGACCCGTAAGGGGGAATAATCAGGATGAAAAAAAATCGCAAGATACAGAGGTTGTTCAAGCAACAAATGTAGAAGTAATCATGACGGTCACTGGCTTTCAGTGTAACCTTAATACACGGTTCACCCCTGTGCGTCCTATCATACGCACAACGTCACAGAAGTCAAATGTGGGGGGGGTCTCTAACGCTCCATAGCGTGCGGACCGGGTTCTTCTTTGTGGACGAGGCATTGCATTCATTATCCAGCGTCTACGACAACAGAACCCTCTCTGTGGTTCTGAAGTTGCCTGAGTTGTCCCACTGCCAATGGTGGGCATCCACATTACAGTGGGCACGGGGTTTTCTTCACACTCCCGAGTACCCACAGTTTGTTTTTTATCTTGTTTTGTTCTCATTCTTAATGACTATGCTTAAAAACATTTCTAGGAATTTTCCTCTCACTAGTTTTGATAGATTCCCTGACTTCATTCCAATAAAGGGAATATAACTCATCTTAGTTAAAGTAATTGTTATGAAGGGCAGTCAAATGATTAAAATTTGTCATCAGCCAAGAGAAGAGAGAAGGGGAAAAAATAAAAGGCTTGTAGCAGCAAATGCAATATATCATAGAGGACAAACAACCAGTTCGCATGCTGAACGCAAATGCGGATTGGGATCCACTCACTGCCTCCGAGTTGAAGCTGGCTCACAGAGACGGGTGCGTTTCTGAGGAGTAGAAAGCCCTGTCTTTCTCCCAAGGATCGACTCGTAGTTTTGAACAGCAGACCTTGCAGATTGCAGCCCAAGGGGTAGCCACTACACCACCAGGGCTCTATTTTTTTTTATTTTATTAACATACAGAGGCCGAGAAGGAATTTAAACAAGTACAGGAGAGCTCCATTTCAAAGGGTGCATTGTATCTGAGACTGGCATTTTCTTTAAAAACAGAGTAAGGAACTGTTCGCTATCAAAGCATTTCTTTGACTACAGATTCATATCAGAGATCAGCTTTAGCATTTGAGTTTTTGAAAATGAGATGGACTGAATTGTTCACTTGAGAGAACAGCAATCTGGGGAAACATTTGTACTGCTGTCTGTCCACCACAGATGCTTCTGCACCTTGAGGCCCTGAGACGTTCGGTCACAGGCTTGCAGTGACCGGGACAACTATGAAACTGCTCCTGAAACCAGGAAAAGTGCTTTTGGAGTTGAGCCTATGCATCACAGAACAGAATCAATCTTCCTAATTAACGGCAAATTAGCAATCCCAAAATGAGTGGGATCAACCTGTCGTCACTGGCCAAGAATCATGCTAAGTATAGAGTTCCCGCTAAGTGCCTCTAAATTACATTTCCGCCCATAGAAAGTAACATTCTTTTAATCTAATACTACATTAGTGTCACTCCTCGGAAAGTTATTACACCGTTTAAAATTTCTACAGATAGGTGGACAGATAAACAAATTAACAGACAGATATGCAGATCATCGGACATTGCACAAAGCTGGCCTCTAAGAGGCCACAAATCACCGAGGAGGAGGACACGAGGTACTCAGTAGCTTAAAGCGTGCCCAAGAAGGAAAGTTGATGTTGAATCCTGATACTCTTTAAGTCCTAATGCCTTTTTAGACATAGGATAGATAGATAGATAGATAGATAGATAGATAGATAGATAGATAGATAGATAGATAGATAGAGATAGAGAGAGAGAAATATTAAGGCAAAAGTTACCATTCAGAAGAGAGTACATATAGTCCAAGCCAATGTAGCAACTAATAACTGAAATAGCAGTTTGCTAAAACTGATGCGCTACTGGGTGGTGTCACTTAGGTTTATTCGATATCCATGATGCATTCGACATTGATCTGCGCTGTGGCACTACACAGCTCTGAGGGCACTGAGCCCAGAGTTGCCTGTATGCACAACGCCCCCTGGAGTTGTACAGTGCACAGAAGGCTCAGTCCTCCGCAGGAGTTCTAGTTGTACCATACGGAACCACCCAAAAGGTATGGTCCATGATTTCTATGAATTTAAAGTCTAATAAAATGAGAACCATCTGTCACCATTTTAAAAATTCAATGAATTTAAAATTCCACCACCAACAAAAGGAAGAATAATGATTACAGCCTTTTTTGTAAGTTAGTTAACATATTTTCTCCCAAACTTATTAGCGGTGGAAGGGCCTTTTGTTGTGGCTGCTGTCATTTGCCTTGCTCATGTGTTGTGGACTTTAACCCCTAGAAGGTCTCTGGGGAAGTCAGAGTCCTTGAGATGGTCAGCAGAGAGAGAGAGTCTGCGTGTACACTTTTAGAGGGCCTTGGGTTTCCTTAGACTTTCAGAAAAGTCTACCATCCAACAACGGTTCAGAACTAGTGTAGTAGACTGCCCTGTTGATGAGAAAAAGCTTTCAATGATGTATTGAAGGTTCTTTGGTAGCTGGAAAGTGAGGGAAAAACAAACCCTAACCTAATTAAAGAAACAAACAAGCCAAAAAGCCCTCACTGCCGTGAAGTCGTTGACCCAGAGCAACCCTTTGGGACAGGGTGGCACTGGAACTGCCTCTGCTGAGTTTCGGAGACAGTAACTTTTTTTTTTTAAATCATCTTATTAGGCGCCCTTACAACTCTTATCACAATCCACAGATCCATCGTGTCAAGCACATTTGTACAAATGTTGTCACCATCATTTAAAAAACATTTTCTTTCTATTGAGCCCTAGGTATCAGCTCATACCCCCTACCCCCACCTCCCACCGTCCATCCCTCATGAACGCTTGCTAATTTATAAATTATTATTTTTTCATGTCTGACACTGACTGCTGTCTCCCTTCATCCATTTTTCTGTTGTTCGTCCCCCTGGGAGGGCATTATGTTGATCATATGTAACTGGTCCCTCCCTCCTTCCCTTGCCCCCCTGGTATCACTACTCTCATTATTGGTCCTGAGGGGTTTATCTATCCTGAATCCTGTGTGTTGCGAGCGCTTATTTGTACCAGTGTACATACTCTAGTCTACCCAGATTTGTAAGGTATAATTGGGGTCATGATAGTGAGGGGCTGGGGGGAGAAAGCATTAAAGAACTGGAGGAAAGTTATATGCTTTGTCGTTGGAGACTGGAACTCTTTATGGGAGTAGAAAGTCCCATCATTCTCCTGAGGAGTGGTTGGCGGTTTCGAACTGCTGACTTTGTAGTTAGCAGCCCAACTTGTAACCACTACTCCATCAGGGCTCCAATAATAGCGAGAGGTTATTTGAAAGTTGGAAAAGAGCTTGCTCTACCAAAGATCAGACATTCATTGGCCAGGGAAATAAGTTAACAAACAAATGACTGGAACTCTGAAATCTCTCACATAGAGACAATTAGTTAGACATAAAATAGCAAGCTATTTGTCTTTAGCTCTCCTTCTCCATCACGACTTACAAAGGGCCATTCCAGAACAGCTCTAAGGATGATGATCTCAGAGAGTTTGTTCTATCCGAGAATGAATCTCACCATTGTGACTGCTGGGCATCATTTCCCATCTGGGCCATCCTGGGTGGCTTAAGCACTATGCTCTGTCTTAGCATAAAAACAATTAAGTTTTCCCTAAGGTCTTGTGGCCTGGGGGAAAGGGAGTCACCTTAACAATTAGAAGGCCTTCCCAAGGTCACTACTGACAAGGATAAACCCCATCTGAGTGTAAATCTAAGCTGTCATGGAGGAAGGAGGCATCAACAAGATGAAATGGATCTCCTCCATTCGGCCATGATACACGACATGCATGATTTAGGAGTTTCACTACCTGCTACCATCACCTGACTGGACTCAGGACGACTCCCGGTGCGTCAGAACAGAAGTGTGCTGCACAGGGTTTTCAGGGGCTGGTTTGTTAGTTAGTTAGTTTGTTTGTTTGTTTGTTTCAGAAGTGGATGACCAGACCTTTCTTCCATTCTCCTAAGCATCCAACTAACCTTCTGATGAGCAACCAAGCTCATTAACCATTCGCACCACCCAGGGAACTCTTGAGACCAGTTCTATGAAATGATATCTGGGAAAGAGAGCAGGGTTTTGATGAGTTCCTGGCTTCCACTGCCAAGCACACTCGTCTTCTCCTCAGTTGTTCGAGCATTTGTGGAACAAGTGGAGTGACTGAAATTAGGCTGAAGCAAAGAGAAGAGACTTGTATTTCCAATTTACTTAGAAGGGGTCATCTGGAAAATCCTACTATATCAATATGAAGTTTCACATTTAGACATGGGAACTGTCTTAATGCTTTTGCCTGGTGCTATTTACATGAATTTCCAGGAGCCCCTGGGAAAACCACTCCAACGTATGCTTCAGTTTACTTCCATATAAAGGAGAACAGAGAACTGATTCACAAGGTGTCCCGAAATTAACTACCTCTTACAATTGGTGCCGTGTAAGTGACGAAGACTACTAAAATAGTTATCCCTGTCACCTATGCCTAAAGTCAACCCGATCGCTAATATTTCTTATATTTCAAAACTTCTTTCCAATGTTAATAAAATATTTGGCAGCTACGCACATCACATAAATGCATTAGGGCATAAAAGCTAACATTTTCCTTTAATTTTAACAATGTGCATACTATTGGTAAAGAATATTGAAAGAAACACAATGTGTAAGTGGATTTTACACCACATTAGAGTTGTCCAATTTCTCGTGTTTAACATTTTTTCTGCATGACTAGAGCCAGGAAGAAGTACATGCCAGCATAATTATATGAACAATTGAAATTGAAACATATTGAGAAGGGGAAGAGAACATGTCCACTCCTTCTCTGCCCCTCCTTCCCCTACCCTTAGCAATCCCAAAGACAAGTCATTTCTTTTAGTACAGTCAGGCTAAAGGTACAAGGCTTTTACATTCAAAGGAGGGGGGGGGGGTAGAAGCTTTTTTTAAGTACTGTGCAAATCAATACACACACAAAAATCTCAAGATGATAGTTTAATTAAAATGTGCACGAGGCAATTCATCAGCGTCTTCCCTTGGTGTACTAGCCTCTAGAATTCGCCTGCTGCTTTCTGATCTCTGATGGCTGTAACTCGGAGGCATTTAAAATATCTTTCCACTTAGCTCACAGTCCTTGTTTTTCTTTATAAACAAGAAATTGTACTGGCTTTGTGATGCTTGTTATGCTTCATGCCTTTTCATCTCCTGCATGAGCTTTGCCTACCATGAAATGCTGTCATGCAGTGAAGTTTGCCTGAGAACTATAGGGAGAAAGAGAGAAAATAAAAACTTTCAAGTGTGTTTGGTTACAAGTTCATAGCCAGCTAAATCACTGGCAATTTTATGCTACTGCTATTTCAATTTAAATGTTTGTAAAAGCACATATAAAAATAAAATAACCACTCCCAAGTCATCAAAATGAAAAATCTGCCTGGATTAGACTATACTATGTTACTTTCAACAACCATGTGGGAATGTTAATATTATTCAATTCCTATTACACAGTGTTCTAAGGATACTTTGGCAGGGACATAAAGCTACTGAACTCTTGGCTCCTTAATAGTTTGACTCCCATTGTAATTGCTTTGTTCACTGGCTGCCCTGGGTCTTCATAATTGGTTAGAGTCCAAGGTCACTGATCCAATATGGTTGGGGCTCCCACTCTTAGCTGGTTGTGAAGTTTTTAATAGGAGCTTTGTTTGAGTTAATATCATCTTTTCCAGATCCAGAAACTCTCTTATTAAATAATTCAGGTAAGTGCCCTATGATGGTTTTGCCTGGCCCTTCTTTCCTTGCCTCTAGTAAGTGTCCATCCAAAAGGCACCCAGTAACAAATGCAGCCTGCATCTAAGCACAACGGGAAGTTTTGAAGATTTCTTGGAAAAGCATATATATGTATATATGTATATGTGTGTGTGTATATATATATATATACATATATATATACCCATTAGGATGGATTATAAATATTTTATTTAATAATCATTTAAAAACATGGCAGCAGAATTTCAACCCTCAGTGTCATACTAATGAATTTTTCATGACATCACTGAGCAAAATAACTACTAAAAACTAATAATTAATCATCAGTATGCCTCGAATCCCAGGGTGGTGCACACAGTGAACACATTTGGTTGTGACCAAAAGAACTGGAGGTTCAAGTCTGCCTAGCGGTTCCTTGAATGGCCGTCCCCACAATTTTCCTTCTGAAAAGTCTGCCACTGAAAACCCTACGGAGCGCAGTTCTACTCTGACACCTGGGCTGTCGTGAGTGGGAATCAGGTTGATGACAACTAATCTGTCAGCGTGCCTGGACATTCGGAAGAGGGCATGCTTCTTTTGCTTAATTTCAAGGTCCTAACAGAACTGTCAAATTACATTTGAAAAGAAAGGAAAGGAACTGCATGATCCAGATATTCTCAGAAATACATGCCTCGAACTTACGTTTACTTGTTGATAAGCCTGTGCACAGGAAGTTTTTATTTAAAAATATATATTTTTTTGATAATGAAGTAACTGAAAGGCTTTGGGGAACTACATAACATGTATTAAGAAACACTTTTGGACTGGGGACTCCACCTGGGCAACTTTTGAGCTTGCTTCTAACTCGCTGGGTACTGCTGGGAAATTCCCCCTACCCCACTTCCAGGTCTTCATTTCTTTGTAAGATAGGAGATTCACATTATATTAGTTGTAAAACTCTTTCCATTGATACATTATTTAAATTATCCAATATTTAGGCTGATTAAGTGCTTTGCTTTATTTTCAAATGCCCAGAATTGACACAAATATTTTATATTTTAAATTCTCCATCACCTCTAAATAAATATAGATTTATTACTACTAACTAAACTACTAACTAACTGTTCGGATAAGACCCATTAGGGATAACTTTTGATACAGACACCGACTATGCATTTGGTTAATAAATTTTAGGTGAATATTTGCTGTAAAAAAAAGGCGCTGGTAGCTCCGTAGTTATGCCTTTAGCTACAAACACTAAGGTCAGTAGTTCGGACTCACCAGCTGCTGGTGGCAATCTGTTCCCATTAAAATTAAAGCCCAGGAAACAATACGGGGCAGTTCTCTATCCTGTAAGGCTGCTATGGGTTGGAATCTACTCTAAATAATAGAACAACAGTGTGGGTGGTACATGGATCTTGGAAGAACACATTTCTGTCCTCAGACAGTTGAGGTGCATTTTTTAACTTTACAGAAATGAGTGAAACTTTTCTTCAGTTAGTTTTACAGCTTCTATTATTGATGATAAACAATTGTGCTAATTTTTTCCTGAACACAGACTTATTAATAAGTGAATGCAATACATGTTGGGAGATGTGTTTCTGGGAGCCCTGTAAATCTACTTTAACCGACTGTGTTATTTGTTTTATGACATGCTCTGTATTGTGTGAAAGTTTAGAGTACATTATTTTCCCATTCAACAATTAATACACATTTTGTTTCATGACATTAGGTATAACCCCCTCAACATTATGGAATTCTTTCCACTTCTTCCCTGAGTTCTCTGTTCCTATTAATTCTTCTTTCCCGTCCTTTCTGTTCTTGGGCACTACTGTTGGTTTGCAAATGTTGCCCATTTGATCTCACATGGTTAGTTATTTCAAAAAGTTCCTTCATTTTGGTGTTATGATTCACTTGGCCATTGTCTGGCTTGAGGGATGTGGAAGGCCATGGTCTCAAGTTCTGCCAGGCTCCATCAGACTAGTGAATCCCATCTAGTCTAAGACTTTGAATTTTGCTCTATGGTTTTCCCTTCTCCTCCCTATCAAGCAGCTTCTATAGTGATCCCAGGAATGGGAGCCATTCACTATTGGGGTTCTTCTGGTCTCAGGCTAGTGGAGGCTGTGGTTCACGGTCCATCAGACCTTTAAACGGATTGTTTCCTTGAGCCTTTGAATTTCTTCAGCCTTTGCTACAGGTGAGGAAAGACCAACAGCTGCATGTTAGACGACTGCTTGCAAGTGTTTAAGACCCAGTATTGACTATGCTTGATTTTGCATTTATTGCTGTCTTTTGACTAAAGAGTTAACAATCACAAACAACATAATCTCTTGTAACAATGCTCTTGTACCATTCTCTTCATTACCAATGTTCAATTTCATTAAGAAATGGTAAGATTTTTATGTACTACTATAAATAGAGTCAGGATTGGATAGGTAGCACAGAATGATTCATTGCAGTCGGGGGAGGGGTGGTGGTGGAAATAATTGTTTCAGAAGTGTTTCAAAGCCATTGTTTGGGTTTCTGGGGTCCATCTGAATTTTTGAGACCCAATGAGAATATTCTTGATGGAAAGTACATATTTTTAAAAGACTTCTTACTAGTAATGAACTCTGGTGGAGCCACAGGTAAGTCAGACAGTGAACAAGCAACTCTTAAAAAACAATCTTGGAGAAATACAGCCTCTTCAGTGAGAACCCGATTTTAGAGAACTGAGAATTTTTAAAGCAAAGGGCAACTTCTAGGCCAGAGGGAAAAACTCGACTTACTGCTTAAATTGTGTTTTGAGATCAGATATGATGTTGAGTGTGCCCAAGAGGTTTAAATATAGCTCGTTATACTTACAGCTAAGCATAGTTATAGCTACTGGTAGATGTCCAGCTTTCTTTGTCTCTGGTATAGAAGAATTGACAAAGCAGACAATTAGCTCCCAAAAAATCAAGGCCTAGAAGCAATTGAGAATGCCTGCATACACAAAGTTGATTGTGGTGCTGACGAAACCATTCGGTCTGGTCATCTAAATAGCCCCACATTCAATGACCTTTTGTGATACTCTGCATGCACTTTGACCTGGTGGTTGAGTTCTTTAGCCCTTCTGAATGGGAACTTTAAGAAACAGCTTCTCAAATGATTTAGATAAGGTACTGGGCATAGCCTCTCCATAAAACTAAATAAGATATACTTTTTATAAGATGGTGTTTCATTTTTCTCTAGTGATGCCTTTTAAAAATTTATAAATCGCTATGAAAGTGACAAGCCAAAAGAGTATGAATGGTCATCGTTGAGGTAAATGATTTCGGAGCACTATTCACCCACAGCAAAAAGGTCTATGCTTGGTACAGCCAGTACAACACAGGATTAGGATGATTCTTTTTTATTTTGCTACTGACTGGTTAGGGAGCAGAGGGCCAAGGAATTTCACAAAGAGCAAAAAAGAGAAAAATTCACAGTGACATTTCATAATCTTGCAAGCGCTTTAACCATCCAAACCATGGAAGACCATGTGATGTCTAACCTTGAAAACAGAAAGGTTTACGTCTTTGCTTTGCCGAAGTTTATATTCTGATGACCGACTGTGAGCTTTCACGCACTGCCATTGCGTCAATTCAGACTCTACAGGATGCCGTGGAACTGCTCCTGTGGGTTTCTGAGACTGGGACCCTTTCCAGGAATAAAAAGCCTCATCTTTCTCCTGTAGAACACGCTGGTGGTTTCAAACTGCTGACTTCGCAGTTAGTAGTCCCGCGAGTAACCATTACATCATCAGGGCTCCAGTGTAATTTTCTCATCCGACTTGGTCTTTCCAATGGGAACCAATTGCAATCTTGTTAGCTTTCTGTCTTAGGAAGCTCCTTCATAGTCGCCTGTGATGCAGTCTTTTCAGGGCCCCCTTTCCATAAGAGGATAAGGGCCCTGGTGTGGGTATACGTACATTGGGCTGTGATTTGCATGGTCAGCAGTTTGAAAGCACCAGCCATTTGTCCAGAGAAAGATGGGGCTTTCTACACAACCTAACAGTATAGTCTTGGAAACCTACAGAGGGGTCGCTATGAGTCAGCATCAACTTGCTTTTTGTTTGTTTGTTTTTTAAATCACAGTTATCAGTGTGGATTTCCCCTCCACTCCTCCCAGTGCACTCTCTCAGCAAGGACCCCTCTTTCTCTAGACACGCTCATCTGCTCAGGACCGCGAATAACATCTGCACCCGCAGGACCCACTGTGCTTCCTGTTATTCTGACCTCTTTCCTGACGGGCCTCATCTTTTTTATGCTATCTCTTGTGAAAACAAAACCACCTTCCCTGAGAAGCCACCAGGCCCCCCTCAAATCTGCTGTCACTGTGGGAAGAATGCCCAAACCCTTGCTCCTCAAGGCGCAGACCCCAGAATTGTCTGCACCTCCTTTTTCTATGCCCTCCCCATGTTGAATTCGTCACAAAGTCCTGCCACATTTTCTAACAATAGGGATAAAAATCTAGGTCTCTTTCTTCATTTTAGTAGCTGAATCTCTTCAGGCTCTCTATAAGTCACCTATGGTCTACTATGACTGGTCTCTCTCACACTGTCCTCTTAATCAAAGCAAAATACAATGGTTGAAATCGTTTTCAGCTCACTTGCTTGACTAGATATATACCTTTTTTTTTCTTCTTCAGTTCTCAGGCTTAGAATCATAAAATAACAAAATCTTGAAAGATAAAAAGGATCTTAAAAATCACCCAGTCCTCATTCTTTTATGGATGAGGGAATAGACACTGAAAAAAGCTAAATTGCCCAATATCGCACAATTGTCTGGGCTGGAGCGAGACCCCAGCTGCCGATGTCCCCGGCAGATCCTTTAAGGTAGCGCGTTGCGGCATCTTTTGTCTGCACATTGGGAATTCCTCTCTACTGGTCCCTCCAAACCCCGAGGGCTGGGTTGTGTCCTCGATCAGTGTTCCTAGTGCACATGGGTTTGTATGCTTCCTTTTTGCTCAAGTCAGAGAGGCTGGCTTTCTCCCAGACTCCTGACTCAGTCTACTTGCATGTTCTCATACCGTTTCTATGCAACGTTAAAACACTTCCTTCCTTTGATTAAAAACAAACTTCAACGAGGATCTCCCAGAAATTCCATGTGAATAGTCACCCTCTAGATTGATTTGAATTCAGTTCAGCAAAAAGTTCCGGGCACCTTCTCGGAACAATCACTTTGTTACTTACAGGCAGGGAACATCCAGAAATTATTTCAGACCCTCCACTAGTTTTGAAACAGTCAAAGATCAAAGCTGTCACTCATGAAACACTACTTAATTTTATTCTGTAATGATCCTCAGAAGAATTATCTTATTTTTGGAACCCCTTTGGTCTACTTTAATTGCTGCCATTAGGCAATAGAAGAGTTTAAAAGGTCTAGCAAGGTTTTCATTTTCCTTCTTTGCTAATGATTTATTGGTGTTGTTGGGAAAATTACCACATCTCCACGAACTGTTGATTTTCTCAAGAAGTTTTACCTGTTTGTCCTCGCAACAGATGCAACTCATTATAATACACTGGAAAGAGCTGCCCACGGTTGCGTAATAAAATTGTCTCATTAGAACTATTATGTGAAATTAGCGACCTGCTGCCTGCGACTGGACATAGTTGTAGTGTGTGAAGATGTTGTGTTGTAATGGAATTTGGAATTGATATTATTCATTTGGAATTGATATTATTCGTGATATCTAAAACACAGCATCCACTTCATCACCAACCTGATAGTAAATGGGCAGGCATTATTTATTTAGGGTTTGGGATAGGCAATCTTTCCTACGGAGACCAGATTATTGGCAATTCCTTAATTAATCTATTGCAAGATGAATGGAGACAGCAGGATATTAGTTCCTGCTGATAATCTAAAGTCATGGCACGCTCACATCATAACTAATGCCCCAGTCCCCAGGGGCCCAGCATCCTGGAGAGGTTACTCGAAGTGAGAGCTGCAGTGGGCTTGTCGCTTTCATGGAACCAAAGTAGGGATTTGACTTATCTACAGAGCTTTAGAACGGGGCGTTCTTTCAGTCTGTGGGTTATGGCCCCATTTCCAGAAAAATCTATCTGAGCCTAATGTAACCTAGCAAATCTTTCAAATGAAAGAGTCTTGTGGGAAGCGAGTTGTCATGTTCTGACATTATTTAGGGCTCAGCTCGGGTTTCATTCTTTCTTCTTTCCCCACTTAAGCCCCCTGCTCATTCTCCATAAGCGCCATTTTCTAATTAAGGAAAATGAAATTTGTAATGCGTCGAAGGGAGACATGATCTCCCTTGTGAGCTGGCCTCGCTCCTCCCCGCACACCATTAAAAAGTGGAATCAGGGTGGTTGTTTTTTTTAATTGGTATCACTTTGTCTTTAGTGCAAAACACATGGCAATAATTTAGTGAACTCCAGTGCCTCTCTTGTCGCAAATTGATAGCATAATTGTATTATGAGTGGAACAAGGACTTCTGGGAGCAGGAGAGATTCTCCCAGAACTACACATAACTCAGTTGACTAAATGTAATACTTGGAGAAGGTAATGAAAACAGAGCTGGGGCTCAGCAAGGACTAGAAGATTTCAGTCTAGCTCCTGTCAAAAGGCTACTCAATAAATCACACCTGAAGCTTATTTGATGTCAGGAGCTAGGAAGCTGACCAAGTGCGAAGGGGTGCTCACCTCAGGAAAGGAGCACCAAGTCACGTGATCTCTGGTCCCTGGACCCAATGCGGTCATAATCTGGCTATGGATTTTAATAAGTAACCTATTATGTTCCCTTTGGTGCTAATTATTTTACACATCACTTGTTCCTTGTTTACCGACACTGCTTTAGCAATTTTGTGATGGGGGAGGGGGCTCTGAGGAAAATTAATCCTCAGGGTAGAAAGTTTCTACTGTCTTCTTTTACATTCTCCTTCAACACCACCCTATTCCACCACAAAAACTCAGAAGCCATGGGAACATCACAGGAGAACAGGAAGTCTGCATGTTTAGCAAAGCAAAGAGCCACGTGCAACCACACAGTTCTAAACCCATCAGGGTTCAGTAACACACAGCTAAGAAGGTATTTGGAATCTACCATCTCTAATCTGCCTGTAGGTAACGCAGGAAATAAGCCAGCTGTGGCCAAACTCCATTCTGCTACCTTCGGCAAATCTTTTATGAAGAGGAAATTTGCCTTTAGCCGCAGCCTTTTGACCGAAATGACAAATACGTCAATGGGAAGCAGATTCCATTTTTGAAGAGACGACCTGACTAATCTCCTTGTGTATTTCATTGCATGCAATAGTCTTCAAATATCCTCGTCCATCATGCTACTGGGAGCACAGGAAGGTGAAGGAAGAGGTGTTTTCTGAATTTTAGAGAAGCCATGTGCATAGAGAAATCTGAAAATCACCCATCTCATCATTGTAAGTGACATGATCTCCAACACCAAGCTTTAAAATACATGACATTTCAACCTTAAAGGGTCCCACAATCTGCAGGATCTCCGTGAAGGAGGTCTGTCTATTAAGAGTGGGAAAAAGCAACCTCTTGTAGGTCTTCTTAGGACGGGTCTGCTCAATCCTTAAGAACTGAACTGACCTAATGTCGGGGGTTTAGATGGAGAGAAAATGTTTTGAGAAACGATGTACAAATGCGCTTTACACAATTGATGTGTGTATGGATTGGGATAACAGTTGTATGAGCCCCTAATAAAATGTTAGGAAAAAAAAAAAAAAAGAACTGAACTGAACCTATAAAGCCAAGAACATTAAAGAGATTTTTCATGGGTAGGCTTTTATACAGATTTGAATTCAGGTCTTTGGGGATTAGTCCACGGCCCCACCCACTCTTTTAGTCATTACTGCGAAAGCTTCTTGCTTATCTCAAGGCTGTAAGGAAGTTTGGAACTCAAGAGGTCAACATTACACAGCCTGAAACCTCAGCTTGCAGGGGACTTATCTAAAAGATAAGCTCTATCTAGAGACACAGGGAATTCTCTTCTCTCTCAATGTTTACCTTGCAAGAGGAAAAGAGAAAGGACAGTGCCTATGTTTCCATGTGAGTGTAGAATGAACGATTCTGAATGAAGATTCAGAAGCTAAGCTGAACATCTATGCTTACGGATAAATCAGCAACGATGATTCCGATTCAAGCACCCGCGCATACCCAAACCACCTGGGATTACAATAAAGCAACATAGCAAGACGAAGACCTGGGGAAAGCACAGTCCATGCCCAGCCACACACATGAAACAAGGGTCTATAGCTTTCTCTACCCGAGTTTCTACAGATCTGCTGATATAAATTATTTTCTTGTGGACACACTGACTCACCGGCGTCATTCGAGTGAGCATCATGAATTGGACAGAGTTCCTGGAGTAAGCACCAGGAAGTGCCACCTAGCCATGTGCTCTTTCTCTCTCGCTTGAGAAACCCACACAATAAAAACAACAGCAACAACGACCAAACAAGTCCTCGAGATCACAAGGTTAATAGGACCTACATTTACTCATTAACAGAGCAGCTTCTCAATTAAGTAATTTTTAGAAGGCTGCTCCTCAGTGAATGAGTGCATGAATGAATGAGTGAAGTGAATGAGGAGCTGATCTATAGACTATTCATAAAGTACTTACTTCTGTGAGAGTAATCTTTTTCAAAGAAGTATAAATATACTGTGGGTAAAAGGAAGGATGAGAAAAAAAATTCTTTTTTAACTCAACGAGGCACCAATGTGACAACATTTAAAATCTTGGATGTGGCCACCAAGATTATTTTTATGAGTGAAAAATTAAGAGAATGTAAACATTCTGTTAAGATTATATTATGACTTATCTTTTAACCTTTTCATAGCTTTTAATTTAGGGGCTCTGTTAAAGCTTTGCATTGAAAAGCCTCCTTTCAATTTTCTGCCTTGCAGAAATAAGTTGGTGGGTAATTTGAAAATTCATTTTAAAGGAGGGTTACTTAAAACAGCAACTTCTATTTTATCCATCTGTGCCTGCAGTTAGAAATCTTTAGTGGATGGATGGCTATAGAATACTTTTGGAATATTCTCAGCTAAAGTTATCTTCATTTCTTTTTCTGTCTTAGAAATAAGTAAATAGCTAAGCCGATAGGTCCTACTTAAACATTTGCAACCCACCAAAATATAGACTTTTATTTCTGTGTTACTTTGAGACGCCATGTAGATCATGCCAATTGCGACGGATAAAGGGGTTATTTGAGCAAACCTTGTCTTTCTTCCAAATGCTGGCATAATGAAGTGCCAGAATAGGTAGAGCCTTGTGCTAACTCAGGACTTGTGTGTGGAGCTTATTGTCCTCACTATTGAAAGCGAGGGGATTAATTCTAAAAATCGCCAGATATCAAAAATTTCCTAAACTTTTAGCCAAATTTCTGAGCCTACTTAGAAACTTGAAAAGCATAACTTTCAGCATGAGACATTTTATCACACTCCCCCCCTCCGCCCCCTCTCATTTGAATATTTTCTTTAAGGGGCTTTTGCTTTGGAACTGTTTCAGAAACTTGTTGCATTCCTTCTAGTTTTGTTGTGTGTTTTCTCTGTAGTACTGTACTTCCCTTTACACAAGGAACTTTTCCCCTCCCTATTGGCATTCCAACCCGGCAAAGAAATATGCATCCTGAGATCACGCTGCCCGTTTGCTATGAAATCCATATTCCATTCTCTCTTTGCAGAGTGAAAGGGAAACGCACAAAGAAGCTGGTATCATTGAATGGAAGGGCTTGCAGGAAACCTCCCTTTCGAGCCCTCTCTCGGGCACCCCTTCCTTTATTTCTCCCTCGATCCCTTTTGTTGACCACTGTTAAAAGGCTCTTGCTGAGCCAGAGTAACTGGCCCAAATTCAGACTGAATCTACATCTCTGGAAATGATACTCCCATATCTAGAGGATAGAAGGTGTCTACAAATGCTGATGTGATGACCACAATGGATTGGAGGCACTGTTGCCTAGGTGCACTGAGCATCCTCGATATCTGACCCGGGCTAAGAAGCTCATGAATCTGCTTCAGGGAGGGAAATGGGCAAATCTGGTAACGCTCCCTCTTGATTGAAAACTGATGTGCTGTGCGTCGATGCCCTGGTCTGCTGTGGACAGAACAAGATGAAAGCCATTTACATGTCAGAGCAATCGCCCTGGTTAGACCTCAATCCTGTGTGTTTTTCTTTTTCCTGTCTCTCCCCATCTCCTCCTGTTGGTTTTCTCCTCAGAAGTAATTTGTGGATCCCGAGAAAAGACACGATCATGGGAACGCACGGATTTGGACCAGGGGTAGAGATGGACAGAGGCTCCCAGCTATGCTAGGGGCACAAACTTAGTTCTTTCACACCTTCCGCAAGACGGGTGGCTAAGAAAAAGCTCCGATTTAGCAAAGGACCTCACGGGGGCTGGCTGGAACCATACCCCTTGGCATGTCTGCCTTCTTCCACTGGCCACTGATTTTTCTGGCATCGGAAGCAATCTGAAGGAGCAGCATTTCACCTGCAGCACACCACACTGGAGTTCAAAGGCATGCATCTTTGTACTCACTTCCTCAGCATCGGCAGTTTCAGCACCTTAAACGCTGACAATGAACCGAGCACCTGGCAAAATCTGACTTGCGATTCAAATGGATTTTTCTTCAGAAACATAGATGTTACTTGGAAATAATCACTGAGGATGGCAGCTATGTGTTTAACAAATGGCAGCAGTGGAAATTGCTGAGCAGAGAGAGGGTATTTAGTCCAGCCGGCTTGTTCCCTTTATAGGTTTGTTTCAAACCCCCCCCCTCCCTGGTTTATCACTCTATCCTTCAATCCCTTCTCTCTTGAGATGATAGTGTCCAGCTGTCTCCATACCTCCTTTAGATTTCCTGCACCACTGGCCAATTCTTCCATATGTTTACTACAAAATTATTTTCCTCAATCCCCTGCTTGCTCTTGATGTCCTAATATGACAATGCATTTCCTGTGGCTGCCCTCCTTGCGGTGCAATGACAACACACACACCTTTCCAAACGACTGCTCTTTGCCGCAAAGAAGCTCAACGTCTTTTACCACGCACCCTGCCCTCCTACGAATTAGGCTTCAAATTGGGCAGGAAGACTCATGGACGCAAGGCCTGGAGTTGCCCTCCTGTCTCGAAACCCACTTAGAACTCGGCTATTGCCCTTCAAGTGCTTGCCGAAGAGGGGAGCATCTGGGGGCCCCCAATGCTAGTCCGCCTGATGGCACCCAAAGGGAAATGACGGCTTTCCTTAGGCCACCACTCTGTTCCTGACATATTTTAATCAGGGCCGGGGACGTTCAAAGGCAATATCACCCTTCCTTTTAACCTACAGAGGGGTTTTACACACACACACACACACACACACACACCTTTTGTCTCAGCATCATTCTATTTCACACTTATGAAAACCAAGTCACCTGAGTAGTTAATGAGCCTTCCTGAAGGGGCAGGGAAGAGGGAGAGAAAGGGAAACTGATTCTCCACACACAGCGTTCACTTCCCCTCTGCACAGTTTTTCCGCCCTAAGGGTACCAGCCCCCAGCATTGGCGGGGGTGGGGGGGTGGTAATGGCCAGTGTGGCCAAATGGATACAGGGGGAAGGGCCAGTGTGGCCAAATAGATACAGGGAAAGCACGAGGAAGATCCTAAGGGCAGTGTCCCATGATGGAAAGCTGTGAGACTTGGAAAGATTACTGTAAGACCATCGCTGGGAAGGTGGGACAACACGGACTCTGATATTTAATATCTTCAGTTTAACAAGCTGCACAAAGACATTTTCTCTGTGACACAAAGGAGCCCTCTGAGGCACCTTCAAATGGAAAGTTCTTTGAAATTTAAGTTACGTCTTTTCTTCTCCCCCCCCCACCCTAAGTTTTGGGGGTGGGGGGAAGGGGAGACCCTGGAAAGAATCTTCTATCAAGGAATAAGTCCCTTTCTTTCTAGCATACCTGTATTCTGTCAATAGATCACCCTGTGCATTCTGGTTTTTGGTACATAGGTAGACTGCAATTACTACAGTGATATATGAGCTTTGCAAAGTGCAGTTTGTCTTCTGTTTCATATTAATCTGGACATACGAATTTACAAAATTTAATGCTGTAATTACGATCTAACACTGGAACAAGTGACATGAGAACTTAGGCAGCAATCTCTTACCACTTTTTTCATTGTATTTTTTTACCTTATGGGCTTTGTGTGAATTCTTTGCCATGTTTCAATCCTTATTACAGTAAAAGAACAAATTATTCAAAGCATGGCTTTCTTATTAAATTAAACCGTTTTTTCACCCTTTTGTCAATAAAAGCATGTGAGCATATCTTGAGAAAATACCAGTGTAAAAACCCAAACTTTCCCTGAAAATGTCTAACCTTCATAGCTATTTGAAGTCACTTACCTCCTAGGGCTCCCTAATCTGACCTCCTTGGCATCAAAGATCTACAGTAAATGATCGTTGGATGATCTACCTCTGTTTAATACAGACGACGACGGTCTATCTTTGTTTAATACGGAAGCTAGGCACAGCAAGTGTCTGCACTGGTTTTATTTCTATTAAATATGCCTAATTCCCCATGGAAGAACTTTCCATTCCACGTTGTAAGTTATTTAATGACTTATTTATGTCATTGAACAAAATCATCATGCGTTCCTTTGTTGTTTACAATTATTTTTAAGAACTGTTTTAACCATAGATGCTAGCATTATGCCGAGTGCTTGTTCCATGCACTGTTTCATTGATGGCTCATGATCATCTGGTGTATATATATGTGTATATAACTATTATACCTATTTTACAGATGAGAGCATAAAGGTTACTAAGCAGTTTAATGAAGATCAATCATACAACAGACTCTGTAGCCAGAATGTTAACCCGACAGAGTCTGGTTCCCAGTGTGGTGCCTTCTTACTCACCATGCTGTATTGCCCTTTAAGCTGGAATCAGTACTCAATCGAATGGCACCCTATTTGCTTCTCCATTAGGAGAGAGATGCTCGGGCTGAGGATAGGTGGTTCTTTCCTAAGGCATTCGATTGTGTTGTTGTCTAGCTGACTTGACTCCCTACCAGCTAACCAGGGAAGTGCATACATTTGAGTTCTGGTAATCAGCATTAAAAAAAAATATCTTCATGAGGCGAGGCGGTGCATTACTTATGGACTTCTGAGAGTTAACTGGAAAGCCGAGGGGGGACAAGACTCCATGACCTCAACCCCAGCCCGTTACTGTGGTTA
>NW_022103915.1:93638773-93660065 GCF_000313985.2 Echinops telfairi
CATTACCCAAAAATGTGTGCGAGTGCTTATTAGCAAACCCAAATGCCATTAGGTTAAACAAAACCCCCTGCACAGCAAAAGGGGCTTGCTAGATTTGTATTAATATAGGAGCCAGGCTTTTAATATTCTGCAAATGTTAACAAAGAAAGATGATAATGTTGAGTTAATATGGGTTAAGCATAAAATGAAAATAAATTTTTCTGATTGCGAGGTGTTGACACTTTTTTGGCTAGGGCCTCCAGCCTGTCCCTGAAAGCTGTGTAATTACAGAAGGTTTTTCCCCTCCTTCCCCCTCCTGCTTCAAGCCTGCCCACATTAGTAATGACCCCTTCACTGCTTCAAAAACCACTAATGGTCTTCAGCACGGGCAAGAAAAATGAACAGGATAAATTGGAATCCACAGTCCGTAATTTGCATCCTATGAGGCTGCTCTGGCCACTCACACTCATTCCTGGCCATCAATCGCTGCCTGTCAGGTGCTGCTCTCTGCCACCATGACAAATACTCCTGCTAACACTCGGATTCGTCCAAACAATGTAATTGTCCTCTGTTCTCCTTTTGGTAATGGAGATAATAAATGACTGCACACACAAGAAGGATTGCTCATCGCAGGCACTGGGGTGGCTTCAAACTGGAAAAGGCCTGGAGTACAAATTTTAATGGACTGAAAACACTGAGCGGAGGGGGGAATATCCACACACAGAGACAGCAGAAATCCTTATCCTGGAATTCCCCTGCCACATTTCAACCTACTGTATCTCTAAGGTTTTGGAAAACCCTGGTTTCGAGGTTATTTGTCGGAAGAGGTATATTCAAACAGCAAAAACGAAGACAAGTATGCACCACAAGAGTACATGCACATCTCCATCAGGAAGGTCTCCCAACGGGCTGTTGCTGATAGGGTGTCTGCAGTTCAGTTTGGATGTTTGATCTTACTGACTGTTGTGCTGTGTTCTCTCAAGACAATCCCGAGAGGCACACACACAGAGGGACAGAGGGACAGAGAGAGGGATTAAGGTAAAATAAAGGGTTAGAAGGCAGTGAAGGAAGCAGAAGAGTCAAGAGACGGCACTGCAACAGAACCACCTCCTTTCAGTGTGATTGTAAATTTGATTGACAAGAATTCTTTCCAATGTTTTATTAGAAATTTAATCAAATGACCACAGAATTACACAAACAGTGCAATCTTGGGAATCCCGGAGCTGTACTTTCACTATGAAAGCAGTTGCAAATTTCATCCATAATCATTTTTTAAAAATTGGGTTCTTACCAAAATTCACCTTGCACAGATGGCTCTTTTTTTTTAATTAATAGGGAAGACCATGATATCCTTATTTGAATAACGTTCTGTGGTTTTCGAACATTCGTGATTCTATGCCCCTTTTATACATGGAGTGGACTGTGTATCTGCAAGTGTTCTGGCAGCCGGCCACTATATTTCTAAAATTTAAAAAGGGACGGAAAACAATCAGCTTTCAGAGGAATTGGAACTCTGGCAATGTGTTTTGGATTAATTTACAAATAGATGTATATATTTAAGGCCAAACTATGGAACTAGAGAATTCCTACTACATGGTCTATCATATGCATTCTTCTGCTTTATTAGAACAGACATCATATTGAAATAATAAACATGGGAAGCCTTCACTTCTTCTTTGATGTCTATTACTAAATGTCTGACTGGCTCAAATTTAAAATAAACTTCGGTATGTTTGCACTTGAAAACTGGAAGTAGACCACAAGCAATAATTTGTTGTCAGTTTCCATATTCTTGGACTAAAGCTATCATTTAGTCTGTTCACTGTTGGGGGCCAACTCACTCTGGTTCAGTGGCCCAGAGGTGGCTCAACTTACTCACAAGAACACACATCGTAACATGATAGCGACGATGATGACTCCCTTCATCAAGAGAGAGCCAGAATAAGTAAAAAATTTTCACATCCCCAAATAACTCTAAAGCCACTGCAGCCAGTTAAACCAAAGCAGCAGATTGAAAAGACCTCTGTACCCTGAATACTAACTGACAACTGTGTTAAAAGTTATTAAGATCTGTTTGGGCTCATGACTCAATGGAAATAGAAAATGCCTTTCCTCTAATGATATATTTGAAAGTAAGGTATTTTTTTTTTTAAGTAAGGTATTATCATTATGTAGGATATTGACCTCAATTAGGCCTCATTTAGGTTTGTGTGGGTTTTTTTCTTTCTTCTTTCTTTCCCCTGTTTGGGAAGGGGTGTGTGTGTGTGTGGGGGGGCTCTCCTCTTTGGGGGTTTCTCAAGTACAGGGAAATAGATTTCAATGTCCTTAAAATATATAAGTGAAGCAATGTTTTTGGTAAAACCACCTTATAATCTTCTTTTTGATGAACTTCTCTCCAATTATGTTCAAAATTGAATCCACTTGTCAAGAACTTTAATACAGACTGTTTTATGTCTATATTGAAGGATTGATATTTAAATGTTAAGATACTTTAACTGTGCTATTTCATTTCACCTCCTGAATTAGAAGTGCACAATAAATTAAAAAGTAGAACTTATTTATTTCTCTTTTTAGTTCTGTTGGAATTTATTTTATGTATTTTGGAGCTCTATAATTGGATGCATGCATATTATTATTGTTACATCTTCTTAGTGGACTGACTCTTTAATCCTTATCAAAACCAACCAAACATCTATTAACTGGATCATAACTCAAAACCAAACTTGCTGCCACCAAGCCTATTCTGACTCATAGCGACCCTTCAGGACAGAGGAGAATTGTTCCTGTGGTTTTCTGAGGCTGTAAATCCTTATGGGAGTAGAAAGTTATGAATCTTTCTCTCTCAGAGTAGCTAGTGCATTTAAACTGCTAATCTTGTGGTTAGGAGCTCTACCCATACCCCACTACACCACTAGGTCAAGCTAATTAAAATAAAATGTTATCTTGTAAAGGTTGTCCCATATACTGTTGAGTAAGAAGGAAAACTGCAGGACAATATGAATCACCCTTTGTTTTGTTAGAGAGAGAGTGAGCGAGAGAGCGGTATTAAATCTGCTGCCAGCAGAGCAAAATCATCTAGAAAAATAATCTTTGGATAGTGGTTCATGTTGCTTAGGAGAGAAGGGGTGTTTTATTTTTGCTTATATACCCCTGATTTGTTTGCAAGTCCAGGTGACACAGTGGGTTAAGCATTGGGCTGCTAACTAAAAGGTCAGTGGCTGATCCCACTCCTCTGAGAGAGAAAGATGAGGTAGTCCATTTGCATAAAGATTTATAGCCTCTAGAGCTTAGACACATGGTAACTTGTTTGAAAGAGAAGGCAACGTACAATCAGGGGGAGGCTAGCAAAAAAAATTACGGGGGCAGGGGAAGACAATGGGAGGAGGGTAAGAGTTATAGCACCAGAGATAAATTCTGTTATATAGATAAGTTTGCTATGATGGTGATCTATGAGTAGATGCATGAATAGACATGCAGGCTGAACAGATGTAGAAGGCAGAGTGGGACTATATCCACAAGTATATTTATATATAAGTTTGACAGAGGATATTTGTCTATGAGTGTTTACCTTTGCTCCAAATATAGCCACGAATGGCACGGAGCACACACATGGGGCAATGTTATGAAAACCTCTTAGCTATAAACAAATACCTTCAGGGAATGAGACACTGATTCTGGGGCCCCAGGACCATAACCTCAGGGGACATCAAGGTCAATAGCAGAGTCTACAAAGACAAAGTTCTACATTCTTAAGGCAACGAATAGTGACTGCGGTCTGAAAAGCTTGTGAGCTGCCTTCTAAGGTGCAACTCCTTGTCTCTCCTGAAACGGAGGAAAGGACAGCAAGACAAGCAAAGGCACTGGGAAACCGTTCAGTGAACTAATTGGCCAAATGAGCCGTGCATCAGTCTCCAAGACCCGAGTCCAGAAGCACTAGATGGTGCCCGCCTCCCATTGTCATCTGCTCTGAAAAAGATCACCTTAGAAGACCCTGGCTAGGATGGGGGGAATGTAAAGCAAATCTCAAAACCCTGAAATGCACAGCAAATCTCAAAATCATATAAAAACACCAGACTTACTGGACACACGGATGCAGGTGAAATGTCAGGTTACAGACCTCGGTCACCCTTGACTCTGGAACTGATCCCCACTCTGTGGCTCAATTGTCAGCCAAATAAAGGTGGGGTTCATAGCCCTAGTGAAGTCTTTACACCTGAGAACATCAACTACTTGAGATCCAACAGGCAGTTTTTACCCAAGAACAGCATTCTGAAGAATTGGGGAAAGAAGAATTGGAAACAGAAACCACAGGGAGGGCGTGAGGTTCCGTGGAGGGACTGCTACCCACCAGAGGAAACAAAAGGTGTATAATTGCCAAACTGATGATCTGCTTGGTAAACCTTCCCCCAAGTCACCATGAGAAGTTTTGAAAAAAGATTTAAAATCTTGAAAACCCTATAGGAGAGTTCCTCTCTACACTCCGGGCTCACAGAGACCAAAACCGACGGCAGTGGGTATTTTGTCTACACGTGCATCACTCCAAACCAAGTTTCTAATCCAATGTCAATAGAAAAATTGTAACTCACTTTATGGTTATTGTAAGTGATTTATACTCTACATATCTTCAAAAAAGGCTGTAGTGAATTAACTTTTTATACACGTAGGTATTCTGTTGTGTTGTTGTGACTCCTTTAAATGAGTGCTTTTAGCCGCAGCAGATCTCAAGTGTGTATCTTTTAAATAGCTTTCTTCCACATATCTCTGACGCATTTACTGCTCCGCAAAGCTCACTAGCTGTGCTCTTTGAAGAGTGGGCAACATGCAATTTGTCTAATTACTTCTATGATGATGTGATGCAACCAATTAAGGCAAGTTGGTGAGTTTGCATGAAGACTTAGAAACTGGTCATTATGATGACTGATTCCTTTGCCCCCTGCCCCTCCATAAAACCAAATATTTTATAGAGTCAATCCAGGTGACCTTAACGCTCATGACTCAACTCAAGTATGATACCATCTGAGCAATTTCCTCAATGTGGACTGTAAAACTTATTAGAGAAGGCACCGCCTAATACCCTGACACCATGCTTTTTGCATTGGGTGTAAACTGGTGTGCTGAGGACTTAACCTCTGAATAAATAAGTACACCTTCCGAGAACATCAAATTGATTAAATGGTCATTAAGTGAACATCTTAGTCTATGTACACAATAATGTGTATGCTATGAAGAGAAGATATGCTTCATGAATTTTTTAAAATGAGGATTAGAATTCAGGTTTATTTGATTAAATCCTGTATTCTTTTTTCTCTAAAATATGTAGTATATAATTATATATATATATATATATATATATATACATACACACTTTAAAATGTGTTCTTTTTTTGTCTTCTTTCCAAAAGCATATCATTGGGAGCTATACAGATATCTGATTCCACTTTTCATGAATTTTGAAGACAAACAATCATATTCTAAATTGATCTGCAGAGTTGGAGATCTTCTCCTCTCTAAGCTCCTTACAGCAATTTACTTGGTCCTAATGAATTTTCACATGTAATCATTATTTCAGATGCCACTGCCTTAAACCTTTTGTTGCCATGAAGGATGAACTTGGGAGCCCTGGTGGCATAGTGCATGACGAGTTAGGCGACTAACGCCAAGGTTAGCAATTCAAGCTCAGCAGTTTCTCCGAGGGAGGAAGATGAGGCTTTCTGCTCCCATGAAGGTTCTGCCTTGGAAACGCACAGGGAGAGGAGTACTCCGTCCTATGGGGAGGCTGTGAGTCAGAACGGCCACAATGACAGTGAAGAAAGTATAAACTCCCTGAAGGTGAATGTTTTTGGTTTTGAAACTTCTTTTGACTCCTCTTCTCTGCCAATGGCTCAAAAGTTAGGATGAAGGAGGGGAGGAAAGACACAAACTCTGATTTAAGCTTTGTCAGAAGCTATACCACTATATACAGGCACTGTGCTGGCAAAATGAAGAAGGGGCGTTAGAGAACCATCAGAATCCTTCCACCAACTCCAAGTCCTTTTTTTTTAACTTAAGCTACACATGGGCCATGGACTATCTTTAGAGATTATAATAAAATATAATGTTTCATTCTAAATCTCATGCCCTCCCTCTCTTTCCTCACACATGTACCCCTCTCAGAAAGTTCTGAGTTGCCAACCACTACATCTGATCACAGCACAAAGCCTTCTCCAGTCTACTGCCAACGTGACTCTGCTCCCACCTAATGCATTTCTACACCAGACCTCACGTAGCTCTTGCCTCCATTCCCATGTTTAAATCCCTGAGCGCGCCATGTGTCTCTTTCACTCTTAGGGTCAGAAGCACACACTATGAGAGGTACGAGGCTCTGCAGACACAGCTCCTTGGGCTAGTGTGTAATTTATATGGTTGAGGAAACCAAGACCCACTAGGCTTTCGTAACATGAAATAGTTACAAAAACATAACCATCAAAGAGTTGGTGGTAAGACCTGAGACAACCTCCGAGTCACCTCACATTGAGTCAAGCACCTTTCCACTCGAGCATTAAAACCTTTCACTGGAGGGCCATTTCCCCTTTCTTTTGGTAATCACACGCGATTCTGCTTTTGGGAGGTGCTCCAGATGTCTAAGCAGTCGACATGGTCAATCCTGTTGCTTGGATCAAAAATGGAGCCCAAGTTAGGTTAATGGAGTCAACGATGGGGCTGCCAGTCCAAGGTACCCTCTATTCACCAAGGTTGCTAACCTGGGGAAATGTGTGCCTGGAACTGCAGATAGCTATTGCTGCCATCAAACGAGGAAATGATGCCCACACCGGCAAAAGCAGATCCAAACAGATCGAATGAATGAATCCCTGTCCTGACACCCTTTTCACACTTGGATCCAACTTGCCCTGAATTAGCTGTGCTAAAGTTTCAGTCACTTGAGTCAATACCTTAATCCTAATGTGCATGGCACTGTTTGGATTACCTGGGATTTTCTCTGCTTATTCCCTTTCACCTATTACTTAAAAGTGGTTTATTGTTTTAGATTAGATAGATAGATAGATAGATAGATAGATAGATAGATAGATAGATAGATAGATAAAGAAACAGCATATGGATGAGGAGGAAGAGGGAAGTTTAAGTTTAACATGGCAAAAACAGCACCTTGAGGAGATGGTACTAAGAAAGAAAATGTTTCTCAGAGTCGGAATCCTAATAGATTACAAAAAAGAAAATCACACAACTTTGAAAATAGAGGAGCCCTGGAATTTAGTTTCCTTCCCAATGAGAACATTAATCTGCTGGCTGAGAGCTGTAATCCATTCAAGAGAAATCCACCAGCAAAATGGCCTCTTCACTGGCAGCCCACCCAGAGGCTTCTAGGAGAACCCAGTGGCCCCTGTCTGGCAGCATGGGTTTGGCAAGTAGAAGTGGGCTACACATAGGGCTGTTAATCACAAGGTCAGCAGTTCAAAATCACCAGCCGCTCTGTGGGAGAAAGACGAGGCTTTCTACTCCCCTAAAAATGTACTGTCATGAAAACCCCCAGGGGCAGTCCTGCTCTGTCCCCCAGGGCTCCTGTGAGGAGCCCTATCCAGCACTGACTGGATAGCAGCTAGTGACTAAATCCGTGTGGGTGAATGCATCACTTCTGAATGTGATACTGTTTTATGATAGCAAGCACTGGCTGTGCCATGTATACGATACATAAATATCCAGATAAAAATGGAAAGATTCAGACAGCCATTTAACTGTTTTATCGACACACTATTTGGGTATTTGAAAACATCTCCTGAATTTTTTACTTTTCATCCAGATGTGTGGTGTCATGGAAACGCAGATCTCAGATTCAAATTAGTAGAGGATTTTTTTCTAGTGCCAGATGTATATTTGGGAGGAAGAAAATGTAGCTATTTCAAAAAAAAAGAAAAAAAAGAAAATGTAGCTATTTCAGGAGGATTCATTTCCATTTGCGTTTACATGGGAGTAAATACATTAAGTTATAATAATCACATCCTTTAAAATTCAGGTTAGAGAGATTTTAATAATAGTTAGATCCTGAGAGATTAGCACATTTGTTTGATACTTAGAGCCTTGGCAAGAAGGCCTCATTAAGAAGAGTCAAAAGAAGAGTAAAGAGAAAAGCACAGTCTCCTCTGAAGTTAAGCTAAAGGGATACCGAAGGAGCCTGATGGATTAGCATAGAGATTTTCAGAGCCATTATTAGATGTATTAGGACCAAGATGTAGATAAAGCAGGAAAACTGAGAATGAATTTTAAGATGTTTCAGGACTAAGGAAAAAAGTGTACTCCATATGCAAGAAGAAGTGTTACATATACAGAATTTAATAGTTCAATGGCATTTTTATGTGCAGGATTGGTGAATTAAGTGATACTCTGATACAATCAACACTCATTCTCCTTCCAAACTTCCTAAAGGTATAGAAAAATCATGTTAGACAAAGGCTTTGCCAATAAGATTCAGATTTTTAATCACAGCTATAATAATTACTTTTGCCATTGGTTGAACCTATAAAAGCTCAGCACAGCCTTATTTTGAAAATAATGGAAATATATTCCTAAGGCTAGCGAAAGATAATTTTTATTTAACATTTGTTAGGATGCTCCCATAAGCTGCTTGGCCATGCATGTCATGCTGCCTCCTTGGCTAATGGGTAATCTTACTAAATGAGCCCAAAGCCACAAATAAGGCCTTGACTCATTTAACAATCATTTCACATTTCCACACTATGACCAAATTAATATTTTATGGGGCCACTCTGCTCCTACAGCCAGACCACTTTTCCAAAAAATTGAATTTTGTGCTTATTTATTTTATGGATCATTTGTTGAGACAGATTTCAAAACAGGTTTAGGCTGTTTAGATTTTTCAGTGAGCCGCAAAAGAAAAACTTACAGACTCGGAAATTTGGAAATAGAAAAGGCATCAGAGGTCATCTCATTCAAACTTCTCTTTCTGTGCCTAAGGAAACTGAGGCGAGGCGGCTTACCGAAGCTTAGCTTGCTTCCTCCATTTCCCGGAGATGCCAGATTTGCTCAGGCAGAAGGAATTTCACATTCAGAACAACGACTCTGAGAACACGTCACAGGGAACATCTCATTTGAAACATTGAGGGATTAGGGAAATCAATGTCCAGATTTCATCTGTAAATGACTCCAGAGCCTATGTGTCCCTGTACTACCCTGCATTTTTCTATTTATCACACTATGTGCTGAACACCTTCTCTCTTTTCCTTAACCGGCTTTGTGCTTCCTGAGAGCAGATTAAAAGAGAACGGACTTCATTTCCATCAAGTCCATGCCAACTCACAGTGACCCTACAGGACAGGGTAGCACTGCCCCTGTGAGTTTCCAAGACTGTAACTGACTTTCTCCTGCCAAGCGACTAGTGGCTTCAAACTGCCAACCTTGCAGACTGCAGCTCAATGTGTAACCACTATGCCACTAGGGCTCAGTGAGCGCGGATGTGGCTTATGTTTCCCTTCCAGGATGCAGATCCCTGACTCGGCGTGCACGTGAGAGTTGTCAAGTAAATGTGTATGGAATGAACCAAGTTGGAAAATGCACACAGATTGATTCTTTGGGTCCTAAAATGTGGTATTGAAGACTCGGGTAGCAAAATCTGAAGGAAAAATGTAAGAAAGATGCAGCTAACACTGATCTCATATCCACATCAAACTTGATGTCGTGAAAATCAGTTCTTATTTAAAACAAGAGTCAAACTTTACATGGGTAAACGACTGAGTAGACACCGGTAGATCCAGGGGGTGACATTAAGAAGCTGAGGATGGGAACAATGCATGTGGCCTTTCATTAATATTTGATTTGTTCTTGTTTTAAAAAGTAAAAAAAGATAAAAGAAATCAATGTTTTAAAAACCCAAACCAAACCCGTTGCTGTTGAGTTCATTTCAACTCAGAGCAACCACACATGTGTGACAGAGTGGAATTACGTTTCATAGAGTGTGATGGACTGTAAACGTTATGGAAACATCACCAGGCCTTTCTTACACCATGCTATTGGGTAGGTCCAAGCTGCCTACCTTTCACGTAGCAGCTAAGAGCAAACCATTTGCACCAGCCAGGGACTATGGGTGGGAAAAAAGCCGACAAAGTTGTTTTAAAACATGTATCTTAGTATATCCTAGAAGAGTTATATAATGTCTAGACAACTGAAATACTTGTATCTAATCTTAGGACAACAATCCTACTTAACTGGCTCGGGCACATTCCCATAAGAAGTGGGGTTGGACAGAAATGAGGGCTAGTGGGAGGTCCATTTCTCTAATAGCATGAAAAACAGTCTGGGTGAAAAAAAATTGGGGGATAAATATGAAAAAAAATTATTAAGCAAGATGAGGAGCTAAAATGAACAATTCCAGAGTGTTTTAGTCGCATGTCATTTGCAAGGACCGAGCACTAAGTAATTTAGTCAGATTTGTCTTAAGGATGTACTGAGTCTATTTTGTCAAGAGAAAGCTGACACGACTTTAAAGAGGACGGGATTATATAAAGAAACTTGGAGTTATCTTTTTTATCCCCCCCAAAAAAGGTTATTATCTATAGCGTTTAAGCAATAGGCTTGTCGTGGGTATTGTCTTTTTCACTCATCGCAAAGCACAGGATAAGAGAATGGGGTTAATGATAAGTTGAGGAGTCATAGAAACAAAGAGGAAGTAGCTGAAAACGAATGACTTCTTGGGATGGACAGCAGTAGTTAGAAAAATAAACTACTAAGCTAGTGACCACATCTTATGCCATATGATGGAGAATGTTTCCATCAGAATCGATTGGAGAGTTGAGGGGAAGAAAAACATCTCTTTTGAATTCTAAGTTCCTCAGTAGAAAAATTGTATGGTATAAAACACCAGGATTAGAGAGTTGTTCAAAGGTTTAAGATCGACCCCACCCTCTAAAAAATAGAGATTCTGTATGAAAATGAGTCTTGGATATAACTATATACTTCCTTGTACAGCCATTAAAAAAGGGAGGAGCTTAAAAAAGTGATATTCTTTGTTTGTTTAACTATAGTCCCAGAATCCTAAAGCACTTTGGAATTGTTCTGTTATCTTAAAATATGTGGAAAAGATCACATGCCAATCTGTCCAGAAAATACCATGAAAACATTACCCATATCTTTACATTAGTTATGATGAGCAGACGTAGTTAATGAAACTACTTGATATCTTAAGATGACCTTTAACTGGGCCCTCCCAAAAAGGTCAGCAGTATTTATTTTGGAATTCCCCTGCTTTATCTTATCAATTTGTTTTTCCTTCCCTTTTTTGAAAGAGCAGCCTGTGTAGTGCAAGTGACTTAAATCAAGACAGAGACAGCTCAAGGACCTGCATTTATCTAACTTGGTGCTTACACAGGCTCTTGACTATTTTACCTAGGCTCTAGAACACAGGAACACCTTGAATAGACTATTTCTTTTCACTTGCTTCTTAATTGTGTGTTGTTGTTAACAATGTATCCAGCAAGACATACATGGATGCAACAGTTTCCACATGGAAAATGTAGTGACAATGATTACATTCTTTCTATGGTGCAACCATTCCCACCCTCCTTTTCAGAGCTGATGCTGCCTTATAAATGTACTCCCCCCGCCCTCCCCGGCCCCTAGGGTTTCCACCTAATCTTTTCCTTTGCTGTTGTCAGTTTGATCCCTGATAGAATGTTTCAGGCAGAACGTCTCATTACCATCGTGAGGTGCTCCTGAGCTGGCTCTCATTCAGAGCAACCCTGGGAACCACGGAATGAACTGCCTTTCAGTCCTCTGCAGTTAGTTTTGAGCCCCGTGCAGCAGCCCCAGTGTCAATCCATCTGATGGAGGGCCTTCTCTTTTACTGACCTGTTTCATCCTGTCTTTTTCCAGGGACTGGTCTCTCTTGATAGTATGTCCAATGTGTGGTTCAGTTTTAAGATAACCTCAGGAGATATTTTTGGTTTAAAGTTTAAAGATGATCTTAGGACAATAGTTCCAGGAGTCTGTTCACCCTCCATAACTTCAGAAAGTTTAGAGGCCTTAAGAATTGGACATTGTGCTCTGCATATCATCTCTTTTAAACAGGATTCTTCTACGAAATCTTTGATAAAAATGTGCAGTAATGAAAAGTGAACACCATCCAATTCTTGTACCAAGACAAAGAGGAAGTTGTACACATAGGCAATTAGCCACTCAGTCCGTATATTTCCCCTGTTCCTGACTTTCTTCCTAGCACTCCAGAAGAACAGAGTACAGTTGTTGTTCCTTGGATAGCCACTCGCAAACTTTTAAGAGCCCAACCACTATGCAATGAACGAGGTGGTAGAACAGAGTCATAAAACATATTAAGCCACTAACTGAGACATCCCACGAACCCATCCATTACCCTATGCCTCTCTACACCAAAGAAACAAATCTCACCAAGTGTTTGGCAGTACAAGACTCGGAAGCTACCTTTCTCCAAATTCCTGTAAATAGATCTATCACACGACCAATTGCTAATTTAACTTTTTAAAGCCATACAACTTATTGGCAGCAATTATAATAATCAGGTGTGCAACCCTAACTTTAATCAATGGAGTTTCTCCATCAGCGTTAACACCACTTTTCTCCCCTCCGTCCTGACCCTAACAGCCATTATACTGTCAGCTCTATGCCATTGCCTTTTCTTGCCTCTTTCTCTTAGTGAGGTTATTCAGTATTTGTCTTTAGGTGATTTGTGAATTATGCTCAGCATAATGTCTTCAAGCACAATCCATCCTATAGCATATTCCCGGACTTCACCTCTCCTACTGAGTAGTATTCCAGTGTATATATTACCACATTTTCGTTCATTTATCTGATGATGACATTATTTATACCTGTCAGTTATACCTCATGACTACTGTGACGAATATTGCAAGGAACATTGATGTACAAGACTGTTTTTAGTTTCTCATCTATTTGAGGCATGCCCAGGGTGGAATTGCTGGATCATTTGGTCGTTCTATTTTTTGAAGTTTTTGAGGAATTGACACACCCTTACTCACCAGGGCTACATCATTTTGCATTCTCACCTGAAAAGAAACCCACCGACAGCCTGGCCAGTTGATTCAGACTCACAGCAACCCTGTAGGGCAGAGAGGAACCAACTGCTCCTTCAGGGATGCCTCATCTTTCTCCTGTAGAGTGATTCCAAACCAAACTCACTGCCATCGAGTCAATGCTGACTCACAGCAATCCCCTGTGGGTTTCCAAGGCTGTAACCATGCACTTACGGGAGTAGAAAGGTCAGTCTCTCTCGTGGGAAGCTGCTGGAGATTTCGAACTGCTGGCCATGCAGCTCAATGTGTAACCACTACACTAGAAGCACTCCTATGTTATTAGAGGGTCCTGAATACACAGTGCTCAACCCTCTGCGCTATTAAGGTTCCTTTCTGAAATGAATAAAGGGTCACATTTCCCTACATCCTTGGCAATATTTTTCACTTTTTTGTTGTTGTTGTTACTGTGTGGTTTTGTTTTTATCTTAGATATTCTAGTGGGAAGGGAGTCCTGGTGGTGTAGTGGTTACGCATTGGGCTGCGATCTGCATGGTTGGCAGTTTGAAACCACCAGCAGCCCTGCAGGAGTTAAGACTGGGCTTTCTCTTCCCACAAGCAGTCATATACTCTTGGAAACCCACATCTGGTTGCCCTTGACAGTCAATGTCAGCATTGTCTCAATGGCGATGAGTTTTTGTTTTGTTTCTTTCTGACGGCTAATGATGTAGAGCATCTTTTCTTGTATTTTGTGGCCATGTGAATGTCGTCTTCGATGAAACTCTACTCGTGTCCTTTGCTTACTTTCTGATCAGATTGTCTGTTTTAAATTACGGAAGCTCTATACATACTTATATGGTTATGAGATGCTTGTCACATATAAGGTTTCTGAAGAGATTCGTACATAGTAGTTTGTATTTACACTTTTAAGGTAAAGTTTTTTGGATGAGAAAATGTTGTTTTCCATTTTAAAGAGGCCTTATTTATTTATTTTGCCTTGTATTGTTTGTGCTTTAGTTATTATATTAGATAATCCATTGTTGGGGGAAAAACCAGGCCCAGCAGAATTTTTTCTGCTCTTTTACAAATTTTATGTTTTTAATTTGCATTTAGGTCCTTAATTAATTTTACCTTTGTTTTTATGTGTCGTGAGACATGGACTGTTTCAATTTTCTGCATGTGGAATTCAATTTTCCCAGTCCCATTAATTGAAGATACGCTTCTTTTCCCATTAAACGGGCTGAGTGTCTTGTCAAAAACCAGTTTACTGTGGATGTGTGGGTTCACTTCCAGACTCTTCGTTCTGTTCCACTGGACTGTGTGACTTTTGCGACACCAGTACCAGCTGGTTTTGATTACGACAGCTGTGTAGGACTAGTTAAAATGAGGAAATCCAAGTGATTTTTGTTGACTTAGGACTCTGAAACTTTGCTAAATTCTTCTGTTAGCTCTAGAAGTTTTCTTGTGGACCCTTTGGAATTTTCTACATACAAGATTCATATGGAGTCACATCATCTACAAATAGAAATAATTTTACTTCTTTTTCAAGACTGTAACATTTTACTTCATTTTCCTTCTCTTATTGCTCTAGCTAGGATTTTTTTTATACAGCAGATACCAGAAGAAGTGAGAGAGGACACCGTGTTCTTGTCCCCAATTTCTAACAGAAAGTTTTTAGTCTTTGTCCATTCCGTGTAACGTTAGCTGATGAGTGTACATATATGCCTGGAATCAGAGAGGGGTTTCCTTTCCACGTCGTTCTTCTTCAGGGGTTTTATTACAAAAGGGAGTTGGATTTTATTGAATCCTTTTTTCTGCATCCATTGAGATGATCATCACTACGTGGGTCTTTTCCTTTGTTCTACGGATGTGGTATATGACACTGACAGACTTCTCTAACGAGGAACCATGCCTATATGCCTGGAGTATATCGCACTTGGTCATGGTGTTTGTCTCGTAATACACTGGGTGTCTTTGTTCATGGTATTTTGTTAAGCGTTTTTCCATCAATATTTTTAAGAAATATTGAACTGCAGTTCTCTTTTCTTTTGATTTTGTTGGTTTGGTGTCAAGGTTATGTTGCTTTGTAAAATAAGCTACGAAGTACCTTTCCTTCTCAATCTTTGCAGAGATTTAAACAATATTCATGTAAATTCTTTGGTAGAATTCCAAAACAAAGCTTTCTTGTCCAGGAATTTGTTGTCTGGGCAGGTTTGGGATTGCTGATTTGATAGCTTCACTTGTTGTGGATCTGTGGAGATTTCCTATTTCCTTCCACATCAGTTTGGGTGGGTTGTATGCTCCTAAGAATCTGTCCATTTCACTTGCTTATCCAGTTAGATGCTGTAAGCTATTCATATTATTCTATCATTATTCTCTATTTTGACTGGGTCAGTTAGAATATCCTTCTTATTTTTTTAAAATATGCATCTTCTCTCTTCTTTGGCTATCTCATGAAAGATTTGTAAATTTTATTGATCCTTTCGAAGAATCAGCTTCTACTTTGATTCTCTCTATTGTGTTTTGTTTAAAATTTTATTTATGCATTGATCATTGCTATTTACTTTCTTCTGGTAGGTTAGGCATAGTGTGCTCTTCTCTTGGTAGTTCTGGAACTATCAAGTTTGGCTGTAATTTTAGATTTTTTTCTCCTTTTAAAAAATATATAGGTCCTTATTACTATAAATTTGCCTTTGAGCACTGGTTTGACTACTCCCTATAAGTTGTGGTATGTTGTGCTTTAATTTTCATTTGACACTAAGAAGGTTGCGATTTCACGTTGACTTCTTCCTAAAAGTAATTTGATAATAGGTTGTTTAATTTCATATTTATGCATTTTTCCAGTTTTTTCTCCCTTCTGTTATAATCAATGATAGATTATATAGTTTCACTCACTCACTCACTCAATTGTGGTCAGAGCCAATACTTTATGATTTCAATCTTTTAAAATTTATCAAGACTTGTTCTGTGATCTCAACTCTATTCTAGAGGATGATGCATGTGCACCCGAGTAGGGTGTACATTATCTGCTTCAGGGGGGGAGTGCTCTATATGTGTCTGGTAAGTTTAGTTGGTTTTTAAATGTCATTCGGGTCCTCTGTTTCCTTCTGGAACGTCTTTGAAAATAGTGCGTTGAAGTCCCAACTATCATTCGTTTACTATTTATATCACTCTTCAATTCCATCAGTATTTGCTTTCTATATTTAAGGGCCCCAATGCTGATTGCATATATATTTACAATAGTTATTACTTTTTTGATGTTGAGAAATTGACCCTTTTATCACCTTTAATAGGAACTCTGGTGGTGTGGTGGTTACAAGTTGGGCTGGTAACTGCAAGATCAGTAGTTCGAAACCACCAGGTGCTCTGAGGGAGAAAGGGAAGCTTTCTACCCCTGTTAAGAGTTACAGACTTGGAAACACACAGGGGCAGTTCTACTCAGTCCTATAGGATCATGATGAGTTGTCATCAACTCATTGGCAGGGAATTTAGAGTTTGGGTTTTTACCACTATATTATGTCCATTTTGTCTTGAAGTCTACTTTGTCTGAAATCAAGATTACCACCAAGCTACCTTTTGGCTAATGTCTGCGTGGATTATTTTCCTCTATGCTTTCACTATCAATCTGTGTCCTTGGGTTTAAGGTGTGTTTCTTGTAATCAGGGCACAGTTGGGTCATGTTTTGCCTTTTATCCATTCTGCCACATTCTCCTTTTTGGTTGTTGTATTTAGTTAGTCCAGTTATATTTTCTGTGACTGCTGATAAGAAATGATTTGCTTCAGCTATTTGTGTGTGTGTGTGTGTGTGTGTGTGTGCACACGCACAACTTAAGCCTTTTCTTTCTGTAGTACTGCTTGATTTTCTGTATTGGTTTATTTTGGTGAGCTTTTGAATTCCATTCTCCTTTCTTTTTATGGCCGCAAAAAGTATATTTTCTTAGTGGTGACCAGGAATGATATTTAAGAGCCTGTATTTATAACATTCTAGAGTAAATTGGTACTGATCTAAGTAACATACAAAAATTCTATATATCTTCCTTCTCCCTGACTTTTGTTGTTATCACTGATCTCATCTTTAGATTCATGTGCCCAGCAACATAATAATATTATTCTTGACTTTGATGACGTTGTTACTAAAAATAGGCAGGACAAAATATTTAGAATGATCAAACATGCATACATATTGACATCTTTATACTTGTCCATGAAACTCTTTTTAGTGGTACTCTGTGTATACAGCTCTGAATTACTTTCTACCGTCTTTCCTTTCCACCTACAGAACACCCAACGGCATTGTGGGGAGGGTCCAATACGAATGCTCTCGTCTTCTTTTTTGTCTGGGAATGTTCTGATTTCAGTCTTGTTCTTGGAGGAGAGTTTTGCTGGTTGACAGGTTGGCTTGGTTTCGTTCAGCATTTTAAGCGTATCTGACCTTGCCTTCAAGCTCGCACTGTTTCTGAGGCAAGGTCGGCACTGCATTTGATTGGGAGTCTTCGTACGGAACTGCTTGCTCATGTTTCATTGCTTTCAGGATTCCCCCTTTTTCTTTAATGTTGTCCTTGAGCCTAACTATAATGCATCTTGGGGTGCATTTCTCTTGATCAACTAGTTGAGGTGCTGGAGTTTCTTGAAATCATAGCTAGATTTACTTGATCAGATTGGGAAATTTGTCCAGCGTCACTTTGTCAAACATGCTTTCTGATCCCATTTCTCTCTCTCATCTCCTGGAATTCCCAAAATGTATGTTTTAGGTTTGTAGCTATTGTCCCATAAGCCCATTAAACTGTGCTCAGTTTTTTTTAATTTCCATTCTTACTGCTCTTCAGTGTCTGTAACTTTAACTGTCTTATCCTCTCATTTGCTGATTCTTTTGCCTAGCTAAGTCTGTGAGTATGTCTTTCTATTGTGTTTCTTATTTCAGTCATTATGTCCCTCTTGGTTTTCATCCTTCTTCTTTAGATCCTCATTTTGTTCTTGCAGTTCCCCTTATTGCTTTGACCTCTTTGTCTATGTTTTTCTCTTCTTAAATTATGCATAACATTATTATATTCCTACTTCTCCCCCAGCCCTGAGTATCTGGCCAGCCCTAGACATACTCTTCTTTGTCGTGTTCAGTTGGGCCACTATTTCTCTGTTCTTTTCATGTCTTGTGACTATTATTATTATTTGGTTTGGGGGACACTGGAATTTTCTAGGGTGACAGTTTTTTTTGTTTTCACCAATATTTGGTTTCTTTGACCATACCACTTTCTGACACCAGTTTCTGTAAGAAACTCTGAGGTGGGCAGGATCTTCTGCCTTTGCTTACCATTTCCTCTCTCTTTCTGGCTTAACTGGGATTTTTTTTTTTCCCCAACATCAACCTCTCACAAATACAGCAGAGAACACATGGTGGTCACTATGTCCACCAGCAGACAATCACTACTCACGGGAGATAGCTTATGCTAATCTTAAATATAGAATAATTCTAAGTAGATTTTTAAAAATATCACTTTGTGAGTTTCCAATTTGTACTTCAAGTAAAGCAAGTCATCAGGGAATAGAATATTTTTGGAATGTCTTCTCCACATACATATGGATATATATTTTTTCTAGTAATTAAATATAAGAGCATAATCTGTCTTAAACAAACCTTTCCCACCCACCTACCCCCAAAAAACTAAGAAATGTAGAAACATGTATCTTCATGGCTTTGGGTATCTATTGACTGAATATTCAATCATTTGCATTAAAACTGGTTAAATATTAAAATAGCAAAACATTTGGTAATATTTAATCTTTTACTGTAGCAATTGAATGCTATGTTGAGTAACTCCAAATAAATGTGAAGCTTATGGAGTAAAATAAACAAAATTGTTACAGAAACTAAAAGGACTATATGTATAGGTGTGGCAGCTACATAATCTTCTGTCAACTTGAGTGAAGGGATGGAGTCTAGCCTGTCAATCAGGTCATAGCTAATGAGGCCTCTGTGTGGGCATGGCCTTCTTCTGAGGATTCTGGGACCGCCTGTCTTCCTCCCTGGAGACAGAACACACACTCTCTCTGTGGGAGATTCCTGTTGACAAGCCACCTGGAGCTATGCTGATGGAACCAAAGCCCTTGGCCTGGAGGAGAACATGTGGAAACCCACACCTGTGCTGAGATGCTTCCACCGCCACTGGATCCACAAGACTTTCCATCCATTGACCTGTGATCTGCATTCAGCATCATTGCATGTATTGTGTAAGTCTGAAAGGAATTTACAGACTGGCATTGGACATATGGGCTAACATCAGACTTAAGGACTTGATCTAGATGGGGATATTTTCTTAATATACAATGATTCTTTCATATAAAGTTCTTTCTTGTACACATGAGTGTCTCTAGATTTGTTTTTCTAGTCAACCCAGACTAACACAATAGGTTAGAGAGCTGGGCATGTGGCCATTTGCTTCCCACTAGAGAGAGCAAAGTAGACAATATTGACAAAGGGTTCCCCTATGTTTGAGGAACCACAGTGAGAGAAAGGGATCTTCAAATTACATCTCAACCACATGCACATCTGCTGGTCAACTTGAGCAAAATAAAGGGGGGGCGGGGGATGAGGATCATATTTAAACTACAAATGTGTAAAGCTCAGTCCAATATGGGTAAAAAATTTATAGACTTCAGTACCACTTATTTCTTCTGATTTATCTGTTAGAAACTGATACTATATATTTAGAAATAAATGATTCTATTACATGAAAATATTTTTTTATACTTTCCTGCTTTTATTTTTTTTTATTTAGAAAATATTTCTTGCAAGCATTTCAAAAGCACTAAAAATGGCAGTCTACACACACACACACACACACACACACACACACACACACACACACAATGTATGACTTTAAAAGCACAGACATTTAATGTAACTTAATTTAATTTAAATCAGTACGACCAGTATCTGCTCTGGTTAGTTGAAAACCCATTCTAGTTGTTGTTACCAGTTAACTTTTTTGGCGATCACCTGTCCCTTTCTAGTATTCCTGATACTCTATAGGAGTCCTTATATAAACTTCAGCACATGAATTAGTGTTTTAGAGCAGAGTCGATCAACTGACCATTAAACAATACGTTATTCAAGTAAAACAGGGCATTCTAAATTACATGTTTGAAGTTATCTTGGCTACTCACGTGTTGCTGACTGAATCATATACATTACTTAAATACTCTTTCTTGAGTAATTGGAAATATACACTCATGCGACATAAGCTGAGTGGGCTTAGTTCTCTTAGAATTAGCAAAACACTTAGGATTGCCACATGGCGAGAAATAAGGCAGAAATGGCCTTGAGACTCTAACAGAAAATCATTAAGAAAACGTGAGATATTATTCTTATGTTTGCACCATGAAAGCATTGATTAGGCTTTATCTAAGGGAAGACTGTTTTTAGAAGAGGAGAGAGAGGTCAATTTTTAAGAAGAGGGAAACAAGAAGAACCAAGCACTATCTCCAAGAAGCCCAAAGTGTGGATAAAAGTCACAGCCAACCCACAACTCTACTCCCCACCTACGATCGCGGTTTGGAGCCGATCGGGCTACCGGAGGCCACTACAGACAAGCCCTGCTCATCTAGAGCGCTCCAGCTGGCAATCAGTATCCATTTAGCATCTAGCCTGACCTGGCAGAATCAAAAGGAAGCGCTTCTTCAGTTCAGATGTCCATGCAGTGTACAGGAAAAACAGGAAATTCAGGGGAAAATGTAAAACCCGCTACTGAAAAAATTTCTCAACTTCTAATTCTGAAAGAGCCAGGTGTTATTTTATTACAATGAATGAATAAATCTATGTATATTTCAGTACAGTAATGTGGTCGTGATGTTATATACATTGATTTATAGCTGCTGCCTATCAGGGGTTGTGCTAGATAGTTAAAGAGACAGGGACCGGGAGCAATGTCAAAACAACAACTTAGGTTGGTGTTTTGGTGTCTGACTGCTATGTTCTCCCCACTGACCACTCTGCTTTAAATTCCTAAACACATTTTCCTCAAAAAAATTTTGTTTTAACATTCTATGGTATTTTATTATTATTTTTAAAAAATCATTTTATTGGGGGCTCATACAATGCTTATCAAAATCCATCCATCCATCCATTGGTCAAGCGCATTTGTACATTTGTTGCCATCATCATTCTCAAAACATTTGCTTTCTACTTGAGCCCTTGATATCAGCTCATTTATCTCCTCCCTCCCCACTCCCCCCTCCCTCATGAACCCTTGATAATTTATAAATTATTATTATTTTGTCATATCTTACACTGTCCAACATCTCCCTTCACC
>NW_022103915.1:93660546-93663105 GCF_000313985.2 Echinops telfairi
TTGCTTCTGAGCTAGATGGCCGCTTCTTTACCTTCAAGCCTTTAAGACCCCAGATGCTATCTCTTATGATAGCTGGGCACCATCAGCTTTCCGTACCATATTTGCTTATGTTGTGCGCCCATTTGTCTTCAGCGATCATGTCAGGGAGGTGAGCATCATGGAATGCCAGTTTAATAGAACAGAGTGTTCTTGCATTGAGGGAGTACTTGAGTGGAGGCCCAATGTTTATTTGCTTCCTTAATACTAAACGCATAAATATATGCACATGGATCTATTTCCCTATCAATTGGTAATGCTAAAGACGTTGGGGAACCTAGCATCATTCTCTGGAGGCAGTGCCTTCCTTAGCTCCCTGTATACAGCAAGTACAAGAATAAAGCCTGCCAGCAAGTAGGCTTTACAGAAGCAAATGCAAATCCAGATACTGTAAGTTGAATGGCTCCGAGAGTGTAATTCTTTTTGCTAGAATGATTCCTTTTAAAAGATAAAGAATGTTCTTGCAAAAACAATGAATACCCTCAATGGACACACACTCTTCTAATTTCTTTATGAATAAATCTAGAAGTTTGCAAGAAATGTCAAATAAAGCATTCTGATTGAGTCATGACTATGCATGTGGATTTAAATGTGCTGTTTTCCCCACCACTGCTCTAGGCCCAGCTTCTAGAAGAGTGCCCAGGACAGCCGTATAACATCAACAAATACTTGCTAAGTGAAAAACGGAGTGAACGTGTTTCTTTCAGTGCTTGCACCTGAGCCCGAAGCCTGGGGTGCCTGACTTCCAGTGCCCAAGGGAAGCAGGAAAAATATTGAGCTCTCGGCTTTTACCTTCTCACCCTACTAGTCTGGAGCATCTACTCAGAAGGAGGCTGGTGGCAAGTGGATGGGGAGCTTCCATGTATTATAGACTTCAGCGCACACATTCTGCCAGTTTATTTTTATGATTGGAAATCTGAATTGATTTTTATATGAGGAGTTATTTGCTTATAGGCCCATGTTGACAAAACAAAGGAAGGAAGGAAGACTTGTAGAAAGCTTCACAGACCCTCTCCCAACAATCTAGGCAGAAGTATTCCACAGACACACTAAGGCAGCCACACTTCCCATGATTTAATACCCTAGTGGATAAACATTTGAATTTAAAGTGCAGAGACAGTTTGGAAACACTCAACCAACTCAGGAAACACATGTGTTGTGGTATCATCAGGTCACACTTCAGGTGGAGCCCTGGGAGAGTTTTTGGAAAATACTGGTAGAAATAGTTAAGAAGGATAGAGATGGAGCACATAAATCCATTAGCAGTTGCATTTATAGCTCTTTCCATCTGTCATTTTCAAAATTTTTTTCTAATATTAGCTGCTGAAGTTCTAAGTGCACGTGGCTCATATCCATTGTCTCATCCCGCTTTCTAAAGGCAAAGAACTGAATGCAGGAAGCCTAAGTGCCCTATCACTTGTTTGTGATCCAGACACACTTAAATGCAAAGATTTACACTTCGAGTTCTCAATTCCTTTCCCTCTGCTGAAAGTCTATGAGGCCAGTTATTTTCCAGGTATATTTCTTGTCTTTTTCAAAAATCCCCACTCTGATTCTTTGCACACATTAGAGAGAAAGCTCAGGGTGAAACATGACAGAAGATACACATTGTAATAGAAATCTGTTATGGGGATGCTTTGCTGATGGCACTCAAGGAGGGAGAACTCGACTTATACGAAGATAGATTCACGTACTGGTGGTAAGATTGCATTATTTATTTGAGATCTACAGTTTCCATCAAAATCATGGACACGATGGGTTTCTAAGGTACTTGTTTTAGCTTTAGCTATGAAAAATGATTTCGTTGTTGAACCAAACTCGTATTTGCCTGTCCCTCCACAATGTATGTGCCCATACTTGCTCAGAGACTTGGGGGTATGGCCTATAATCGCCCACAAAATTGCCTGAAGAAATGGAAAATCGATACATTGGGGAGGATAATGTGGCTCCTGCTGTGAGCTACTGTTGAATCAATCCAACTCCTAGGGGTCCCCTCAATGCAGAGAGTGCTCCCTCCATTGGGCTCCCTCCATCAGGCTCCCTTGGCGGTAATCTTTCAGAAGCAGCCAGCCAGGTCTCTCTGGGGAGGCATCTCTAGGTGTGCCAGAGCTGCCACGTTCTGACTCGTACTCCAACCCTGCACTGTTGGGGATACTCAGGGACTCCGGATGCGTATGGAAGTCTAAAATCATGTCGCCATGATGTCAGCTAATTCGAACTGTAAAGTATACGGAAGGTAAACTCCTGGAGGGCAGGATAGAAACAACAGAAGAGTTTCATGGAACCCAGGTTTACGGGTGCACAGGAGAACTGAGGGTCTGCGAGTGCCTGTGGCTAACGTCTGCAGCGCACTGTGAGAAGGACCAGGGGGCTCGCCAGTCATTCGAGTGAGAAAAGGGTCTGGTAGGCTCAAGGAAAACGAAGCCCTCCGTGATTCATGGGAAGTGGGGTGGGGGTGGGGGGGTGGGACTCTTATAGAGAAATTCAGGCCATATCTCACGAGAGGAAGAAGAAACTAAGAAA
>NW_022103915.1:93663627-93665800 GCF_000313985.2 Echinops telfairi
TCAATCGAGCCGTGGGGTTACAAGCTGGGCTCTGGAATCAGACAGCTTGTCGTTTCACCTTGACTCGATGGATCTCTAACGGTGACACTTTTGAATGTGCTACTGAGTCTCCCTGGTCCTTGGGTCCTTCATTTGTCCCACAGGAAAATGTCATAGGGGTCTTCGCAGGTTTAAACGAGTTATCTGTTAATGGACCACAAGAGTAACTGAGCGTCAGGCACTGTTACAGGGACCGGAGATACAGAAATAAACAGAGGCGGCAAATCCCTGACCTCGTGGAACTTGTGTTCTGATGAAAGGATGTAGGCGACAAGACATATATAGTATCTGCCCCGGAGTGATGCGTTCGATGGAGAGAAACACAACACTGTAACGAGACGGAAAGTGGCCTGGGATGCTAGCCTTTCATCCCGTTGCTGTGGAGCTGATGCTGACCCTGCGACTCCACGTATGTCAGAGAACTGTGCTCCAGAGGGTTTTCCCCGCTGATTCGGGGAGGAAAGCACCAGGTCTTTCTTCTGAGGCACCTTTTGGAGTCCTCAAACCTCCAGCCTTGAGGTTAGCAACTGTGCATGTGAATAGTTTGTGCCACCCAGGGGCTGCCCCACCCACAAGGAGGGCACTTTGAGAAAGTGTCCTTTGGCAGAAGCCCAAGTGAAGTCAAAAAGCTGGGGATGCGACAAGAATGCTTGAGGAACAAGTCCTACCACCAAGAGAGAGGAGCTGGGTGGAAGATGGGGGTTGGAGAAGCAGGTGGGGGACAGACCATCCTGGGCCTTGGCAGTCAGGTTAAGGGATTTTTAAAGTGCTAACTTGGTATCTGGTACATCGTATGAAAGATATAACAAATTACAGGTATGTATTTATACATATTGGATAAATGTAGTGATAAAGCAGAATGATTTATCTGTTTTGCATTGCTCCACCTTGTTCTTGGACTTTTCTGTATCATTCTTGTCATCCTACCATAGTCAAAACCTAATAGATAGCTGTAACAGATTCGAAGCATATAGACATATCACCACTGTTTCTAACAATAATGTTTACTATGAAGTGTCATTAATAAGTGTTTTATTTAAGAGTCTAAAGGTGATGGGTTATATAAGGTCATTTTAATTTACTAAGCTGAGAAAGGGGGCACAAGGAATATTAACTGGGAAATGCCTAGCACAGACAAGAATTAGTACGATTCCCTTTACCCCCCCGCACCCTCACCCCTAGGAAGACTGAAATATGGGCATTTACTCCTACTTGCTATTTGCGATATGATCTGTAATTTCTCTTCACAAGCCTAAATCTGACTCGAAGGTGACCCCAATAACCACGGCCAGCAATTACACAAGAGACCACATGACTCATTCCTAGCCTTGCTCAAATATCCAGGACACCCCATCAGGCATGCAACATCGTCTCTTCTGTTTGCAATTTTAAGGGCACAGCATTATTTCTGGCTCTTCTCCTCTTTCTGTACATAGCGAAGACTCTGGCCCAAAGTACCCTTTCTCTCCATGGGCAAGGCTATGTGACTGGTGCTCAATAAAGGGTCATGACTGAGAATATATGTTAGTTGAGGGCTGGCTTGCTCGTCTGAACTCTTCCACGCTTCTGTCTCGCTCCTGCTGCCATCAGAGGAGTACTTGTTGAGATGAAAATGCCCAAGCGATTGTCAACACTGAGCTTGCTCTCCTCCAAGAGTTACCTTAACTCCTAGTAGGTTTTGTGTGCCCGGGACATAAAGTCCTCTGTCCTCATATTGTGTCATTGGAGTTTGGTACTGTGCATTGAAAAATACGGCCCATTCTGACCCACACACCGTCCATCAAGACCAGGCACCCCTCTTCACTACTGTAAGCTATTCTTCCTTCCTGACCACCTTTTGGTGGTAATAGAGTAGGGGTTATTCTTTTAGACACTGGTAAAATGCTCTTTTGTGGAAAGAATCAGCTCTCTGACAAGCTGGGAGGTTGGAAGGTGGAGGCTGCAACAAGTCTCCCTGGGTTTCTAGTGGTAGCCAAGTTTTCTGCCCCAACAGGGAACAATCCTACCTATCCGAAGGCTGAGAAGCTGTGATGCGCAAAGCCGAGGGAAAGTAGTGGGGAGATGACCATGGGTAAGAAGGAACACATGGGAAGACATCAATCGAAAGGGGAACTTTTCAAATGATGGTGTGTGT
>NW_022103915.1:93666539-93667830 GCF_000313985.2 Echinops telfairi
AAGGCGTGAAGACTATTCTATGATGTTTCTGCCATTTTCATCTACAGGACCTAGCAACTATTGTCAGGCCTCACCAGTCACAACCCTCCCACTGAGACAGCACTGTGCTCCTCCTCCTCAGTCTGCAACCCAGAACTGCACTTATCTGCATTTTCTGAGTATGAAGAAAAAGCGCTCCCACAAGAGTGAGAGTTGGGAGGAAATGGAGATAAAATGAATTTCACTATCTCGCTTCCAGTTTATCTTCTCTGTCATCAGTCAGCATTAGAGTCCTGTTTTTGTCTCTTCAGAAAACCACATGACATTTGAGAATCTTCTCCTCTACTGCACAAATTTCAGAACCATCTGGAATACCTTCCTTCCTTCCTTCTTTCCACCTCCCTGATCATCCACCCTTTTCTTCAAATACGAAAGTGTTTTTTCCTTTATTTGGCTCTCTCTTCCTATGGATGTTTCTGAGTTCATACATTTTATCTCAGTTCTCTGGGTGTGTATAGGTGATTGAAGATATAAAAACAAACTGATGTATGCTACTTTGAAATGAATAGCACTTTGAGAGAAAGCCTTTGTAATGCATGCAAAGACATTCAGAACCACCTTTTCTGATGTTTAATTTCAAATCTTAATTAGAAGTAAAAAGGTCACAGATTATCAAAGCATTCATTACATATACCTATTTTAAAAATCATTAAGACGATACATATACAAAAACAGACAAACATAAACAAACCACTGTTGTCAAGTGAGCTCAATGAGCATATTTGTGCTCAGTCAGGAAGACTCAGATCTTTCTAAGAATAAATAAACCAAGGTCACACCTTTAATCCTTAAATATCTTCCAATAATGAGAACAAAATGTAAAGTTCTCCCTCAAGATATTTACGTTGAGAACCTTTGTCTCTTTTTAGCCCACCTTTTCAGATAAAAGCAAAGATAAAGTGCTTTCTTCTTTAAATCTTTATTTTAGTTGCCATAGCTGTATAATTTTTTGACATGGGCTCTATAAGAACCTAGGTATATAAAGTCAGGTTTACAAAGAACAAAGTTTTGGTTAAGATTTTCAAATGTAATATTGTTCCTTTTCAAACTGAAAAATGTTTATGCTTCTCTCTCTCTCTCTCTCTCTCTCTCTCTCTCTCTCTCTGTGTCACAGTGTGTGTGTGACAGACACATCTCTGTCCCTTTTAGTTCAGTCCTTACAAAGAACAAAGTTTTGGTTAAGATTTTCAAATGTAATATTGTTCCTTTTCAAACTGCAAATGTTTATGCTTCTCTCTCTCTCTCTCTCTCT